>NC_089513.1:23783523-23898523 GCF_036850995.1 Saccopteryx leptura | reverse complement strand
TCTCTCTCTCTTTCTCTCTCCTCCTTCTCTTCTCTCTAAAATGAATAAATAAAGTCTTTAAAAATTTTAAAAAAAAAAGAACCCCAGTCTTATACTTAGACCTCAGTTGTCTTACTAGCTGTGCGATATTGGCCATGTTATTTAATCTCTCTGAACCTGACTTCCTACATCTGTAAGGCATGTATGTTTCATGTAGTTGTTGAGCTACAGCATGTGAAATGTTTAAAGCAGTGCCAGGTTCTTAATAAGTGCTCATCAAGAGATAACAACTGTCCTTCCGATATATGCTAAGTAGAACAAGCCAGTCACAGAAAGAAATACTGCATGATTCCACCATATGAGGTATATAATAGTCACATTCATAAAATCAGAGTAGAATGGTGGTGGCCAGAGGCTGGGGGCAGGGGAAGTGAGTTACTAATCGATGGGCATCAAGTCTCAGTTAAACAAGATGAACGAGCTCCAGAGATCTGCTGTACAACTGTGTGCCTGTGGTCAGCAGGAACCTATTGTGCTACTTAATTATTTAAGAGGGTAGATCTCATGTTAAATATTCTTATCATAATAAAATAAAATTTAATTAAAAAATGGCACCAGAGCCTGACCTGTGGTGGCGCAGTGGATAAAGCGTCGACCTGGAAATGCTGAGGTCGCCGGTTCGAAACCCTGGGCTTGCCTGGTCAAGGCACAAATGGGAGTTGATGCTTCCAGCTCCTCCCCCCTTCTCTCTCTCTGTTTCTCTCTCCTCTCTAAAAATGAATAAATAAAATGAAAAAAAAAATGGCACCAGAAAAAAAAGGTAGTAATTGTCATTAATAGAATCATTGATCTTGACATATGAGCTGAGAACCTTTGACGGTGGGAGAGAGAATGGAGGAAAGATCACAAACCAGCAAATAAAGAGAGAGCCAAGGGTCCCTAGGAAAGTAGGTGGGCCGGACTGTCTCTTAGTTCACATTCGGATGAGCTCCCATCTCTCAGCACTTCCCTGGGGAATGTCACCTCCTGCCCTAAAGCCCCCAAAGCATAAGGCTGAAATGATGGCCCTAGTTTTCCCCCAAGATACAGCCGGCACCTGGGTCCTGAGTGGGGTGTGGTTTTATAATAGGAATTTGAAAACTTGGCAAAGCTTTGCAGGTGAGATAAGAATAATTTGTAATTAGCACATCTCCTGTTTAGCAGCATTATTTGCATACAAAGTGGCTTTTATAATTGCTTGGAAACCATTTGTTGACCTTTCTTCTTCAGCAGGCTAAACATTTGCCTTGTGTATACAATTATTTTCTCTACAAACTCTTCCTTTGGATCTTGCTTGGGGAAGCAGCTAATCAGACTGCAGACTGCTTTTTTAGGGCCCAGACAAATAGATGAGTGTGTTGACACTGCGTGTTGAAACTGACAGCTCAGGGGGGCACAGGTTTCCAAAGGCTGTTTAGACTCTTGGAAAAGGCATTGGAAATATGGTTCCCCTGCCTCTATCCTAGACTGAATGTAACAGAACCTCGGGATAGGTCTAAAAATATGCACTTTCAACATCTCTCTCTAAGTATTCGTGTAAGCTCCTGGATTTGGGAATCAGCATTTCAGGAAGTGACCTGGATCTTTTTGGAATTTCTGCCACTGAAGCAGTGACCAAGCTGGTGCACATGCCCAATTACTGATTGGAGATAGCAATGGGCCATGGCAGTGTCTTAGAGATCCCCAGAACCATGGCTTTCTTTGCCAGGGTCTGTGTCTCCTTACTGCCTACAGCTCAGTGAGAACTGGACATCTTCCCACCCGGTTCCATGACCCAAAGAAGGTCTGACCTGCCAGCCTACCTCCTTAAAAGTATCTACAAAGTCGAGTCAGGCACTTTCACACAACCTTCAGAATATCACTTAACTCATCACCCAGAAGCTAGGGTAGTGTTATTAGTCAAGTTTTATAGATGGGAAAACTGTCACTCAGAAGTCATAAAGAATTTTCCCCAAAGTTAAGAACTGCAAGGCCAGGGTTACAAGCCTGGTGCATTCCCTGCTACTCTGTGGCCTTTTGGAGAAGAGAAATGCATCCCTTCCCCTGCTCTGGGCAGGGTGTTTTGGTTTTATTGACATGAATAGAACAAAGAAAGAGAACACTCCCTTGCATTTGAGGGGCTCACAGCTCAATGGGGAGACAGGAGGGCAGCCCCCCACGATACCCCAGCTGGCAGCTGGTTCTACCTCTTCTGAGGTTCCCTCCCTTTAGCTTATTTCTCTCCAAAGCACATTCTCCACCAGATTCTTGTCTGATCCCAGTTCTCTCCCAGCAAAGACCAAGCTCCTTGAAGGCAGGTGCTGTGACCTGTCTGCAGGAGTGTTCTGCCCAGCAACCCTCTGGTGCTGCATCCTGGTGCCCGACACACTCTGCATGCAGTAACAGTGAGTTGTGTGAGAGGATATATGCAATGCAAACATATGAATTAAGGAGTCTCAGACAGACATGAACCAGACAGACATGATCCATCTCCATTTGTAATTATTCCAGCACCTTTTGCAGGAAAAGATTGTCTTTCTATACTGAATGTTGCATGTCTGTAGAAAATAAAGTTTTCGTATATGTGGTGATCTATTTCTGGACTCTGTATTCTATTATATTTGTCTGTGTTTATGCCACTAGCACACTGTTTTAATTGCTGTAGGTATCTAATAAGTCTTGAAATCAAGTAGTATTAACCATCCAACTTCTTTTTTTCTTTTTCACAATTGTTATGGTTTTTCTAGGTTCTCTGTTTCCATAAGAATTTTAGAATCTGTCTGTTTCTACCAAATGCTTGCTGAGATGTTAAATGAAACTGCCTTGGCTCTGGAGATGAATTTGAGGAGAACTGACATGTCGACAAATTTAGTCTTCCACCCCCTGACTACCATTACTTCGACTTTCTTAAATTTTTCTCAGCATTTTATAGTTTTCAATGTATAGATTTTGTACATATTTTCTTTCAAATTTTCCCTCAATAGTTTCTATTTTCTCATGTTATTTTTAAGTGATGCTTTTTAAATGTCAGTTTGCTAATTTTATTTGATAATATATAGGTTGATTGATTTCTATATACCTATATTGATTATTTTACCCTAAAACCTTGTTCAACCCCCCTATTAGTTATAGTAGCTTTTTTTTGTAGATTCTGTCAGACTTTTTAAAAATAAATGATCATATCATCAGTGAATAAAAGCAAGTTTTGTTTTTTCTTTTCAATTTAGATGACTTTTTAAAATTAAATTAATTTTATTGGATTTATGGATTTATTTATTTTGTAAGATTACACTGAGAGCAGGATTTCCTCTACTACAATGCTGAATAGAAGTGATGGAAGCTGACAACCTTCCCCTGTTCCTGATCTTAAGGGGAAAGCATACAGTCTTTGACCAATGAGTATAAAGGTAGCTGTTTTTGTAGATGCCTTTTATTAGGTTAAGAATGTCTCCTTTTATTCTTAGTGTGTGAAAATTATTATCAGGAATGGATGTCAGATATTGTTAATACTTTTTAAAAAGTAATCATAAAATAATTGACAGTGATCATGTGGGTGATTTTTATTTATTTTTTTAGATTTTCGGTTTTTTAATGTGGTAAATTACATTGCTTTACAGATGTTAAACTAACCTTGCATTCCCAGGGTAAATCCCACTTAATCATGAAATACTGTCCTTTTTATGTAGTGTTCGCTTTAATGTGCTAAATCTGTTACAATTTTTTATCTTTATTTCTAAGGGATTTTGGTACGTAGTTTTTTATTTTTTCTTCTTTCATCTTATAATGTCTCTGTGCCTATGTCATACATATTCCAGATCTTTTTGCTTAATACTCTTGGAGGTCTCCCTTACCTGACTTAGATGCGAACAGGCAGGGAAAGGGGTAAACCCCCTTTACTAGCACTGCACGTCCCTAATGGCTCACCTTTTCCTGTAGTCCAGCTGCAGTATTTCAGAGTGAGTAGGACTCTGATTTTAGCCATAATCCAGGCTAAGGGAAAACTCCCCCCCAAAAAATCTGGGTTCAAAAATTACAGAGAAAGAAGATCTTATCACATATTTCAAAGAATGTACTGATGACAAGGTCACTCAAAGGTCAAAGAAGATACTGGATAATATGGCAATAAGAAATTCTTATGTGGAATGTCAGAGAAACACTATCTATATATCAAAGTCATAAATTCAAGATAGCTGGTCATGTCCAACAACTTCTTTTCATGAGTTAGGCTAGGCTGGGCTAAGAACTGTATTATCAAGGGCACCAGATTAGTAATTAGAGTTTCCTGAAACCGTCTCATCCTCATTCTCTTCCTCTCATTCAGTCCCATGTATGTGCTATGTTGTGATGTAAAATGGAGTTCTTATTATAGATCACAGCTGAGGAATTTTGAAGCTGCTGAGCGAAGGACTTTCATTCTGAGAAGCTGTGGTTCTCTGAAGTGGCAGGGTACATGCAGTAAGACAAGGTCTATAGCTATTGCTGATGGTCCTGTAGGTTCTCCTTCTAAATCAAAATTTGTGTAATAAACAGATCTTCCACCTATCCTCAAATTTTGTTTAATTGTGGTGAACATGTGACCCACTAAGAGAAGAAAGAGACTACAGGTATAAGCATATATAGTAACAATCAAGCTTTGCAGGCTCCGTAGCAAGGAAAAAATTCAGGATCATAAAGAGGTCAGTGTGAAGACCAATATAAGTCAGAGGAATGCATCCTGGAAGTTGCTGATGTTTGTTTGTGACAGTCTGTGGGTCTTATTGAGACAGCCCTTCTCAGCCGTGACTCAGCACATTGAGTTCAGAGGCAGCCTCAGGGCAGTTACCCACCTCTGATGGGCTTATAATGAAAATGCTGACGCACTGCTGAGTCGCACTGGGACTATTGAGCAGCACTACAGAATTGAGTGCGTCATTTCCCCCTGAACAATGCATCTCATTCATTGCTTGAAGTGCAACCATTCATGTTGAAAATGAAATTCCACAGAGTGATCTGCTTGGGGAAATTATTCAGAGTTACTCACTTAAAGATCATGCTATCTTTTGTGGTCCTCAATTAAGGCTCACAAGAACCTCTCCAGGGTAAATTGGTGCCAATCTAGGCATTGAGAGTAAAAAGATAAAGGGATGAAAACCCCAAAGCTTGTTTGAACTTTCAAAAGTCATCTCTAAGGACTCCAGGGAACAGCTAACACAGATTATAACTAAAATACCTAGAATATTGGTGAAGGAAGAACCATGGACTTGAAATTTGGAAACTGTGGTCCTAGTCCTGATTCTGCCTGTAGCTACTGGGGTAATTCAGAGATGTACATACATTTATACATATTGTTGTAAAAACTAGAAAAAAACAAATGGCACATAAAAAAATCTAATATTATTTCCATAATCCCTAATTAGCTAGCTGGAAAATTTTGCTGTATTTGTGTTGTCTCTTTCTTACTATGCAAATGATATATAGTATTATAGATAAAGGAAGGCTTTTTGGACCCCTCACCCAATAGGCAACCATTATCATGAGTTTATTTCTTTCAGTTTGTCTAAAACATTCTATAGAATTGATTTTATATATATATATATATATATATATATATATATATATACTATGTATAAGTGCATTGTAATTATTTTATTAGGGATTTAAAATATTAATATAACAGGCAACAATGCTATATACAAAGCAGTATTCTAAAATTCTTTCCCATGTACATTGGATTTATTTCTACCACCTAATTTTGTGTGTGCTTTTCATGTTACTTTTGCTTTACTTCTCTTTTCCCCTTTGTTAACTGTCTTTATTAGATTGATATAATTTTCTTTCTTTTGTTCTTTTCCCTCCTATATTGTCTTGTGATTTATGTGGTGTATTTCTGTTCTTTTAGGGGTTCCCCTCAAATTTTTAATATACGTATTCCATTCCTAATGTTCTAACAAGGTGTAGAAGGAAGGACCTCAAGATAGTTCATACTCCTTAGGTCTTCTCACTCCCAATGTTCATGCAATTGCTGCCTAGGATTTTAATTGCAACATGTTTTGAACCTATTATCTTTAATGTTTACAAGAAACGTCAATGTAGTTTTATTATCACTATCCAGTTTCTTTGCTCACCAACATTCTTGAGTCTCTTACTTCTGAATTGATTTTCCTTTTTAATGAATTATATCCCTTAATAGTTCTTGCAGTGAGGGTCTGATAGAAATAACTTAGTCCTTAAAAGTCTGAAGATGTCCTCATTGTACATTTACTCTTGAAGGCATAACATTCTATGTTCACAATTATTTTCCCATGGTACCTTGAACTAGTTCTTTTATTAATGAAAAAAACAAACTGTCAACTAGATGTTCTTTTTGGGTAATTTGTCTCCTCTAGTTGGACTTTGAGGTCTTTTCTCCATTGCAGTGTCTATGTGCAGATATATTTTTATTTCTTTGGCTGCTCATACAGTAGGTTTTCGAATTGGAAAACTTCTGTCTTTCCAATTCTGTAACATTCCAGCCATTATTAACTCTTTTAGACCCTACACTATTCTTTATATATTTTTTTCTTCTGAAATGCTATTACCTATGTGGGTACTTCTTAGCCTCCGTGTCAATTTCTTTCACTTTTTTATTACTGCATATTGCTGCCTTTAATGTGGGAGTTTTCCACCATTCTTTCCTTCTTTGGTTGTGTGAGTCTACTATTTAGTCCCCTGTCAAGTTTCCTGTTCCCTTCCTTTATTTCTTTGATGATTCAAAGACATTGGTTTATTAAAAAGCATCTTTTCAGATGTTTCTATTATTTTCATTTCTTCAGATGAGAATTTTCCCATTTCTTTGGTTTTACTCATCTCTTGGGGACTAGCCTCCTAGGCCCCTATCCTAGAGGCCACTTTACGATTGCCTCCAGCCCTGCTTCTCTGGGTCTGCACCCACAGGATGGCTTGTGTTAGCAGCTCAGATCCATTCTCAGAGCCTATACTGACAGTGGCCCAGGAAACAGTCTCAGGTGAGAACACTGCCTTAGGCCGTAGGCTTTAGGAAAGGACCATGTTTCTAGAAGCCAACTGGGCTTCTAGAAAGATGTTCTAATCTCAATGGAGTGTATAGCCTGAGCCCAGTTTGGAGCCCACACCTTCCCATTTGAGGGCCCTAGCTGGGTTATCCATACGTAGTCTCATCCTTTGGTGACCCTGGAGCTTTAGACTCTGCAAGTACCTGTAATTTTCATTCGTTTTAGGTCCTTGAATTTTGAGAGTAACATTCAGGGCAGTTCTGTATTTATTTCAAAATAAATAAATATTTTACTTTATGTGTCTGAAGTCAGAAGGGTATATTATACATAAGCTTTTTTTTTAACATGGAAGTGCCTTTTATTTTTTGGACAGGGAAACTAAACCCCAGAAAAATGAGATAGCTTTCCCAAGCCACAACCTAATTATTGCCAGTACAGGCAAACCTTGGAGATATTGTGGGCTCAGTTCTAGACCATGGTAATAAAGTGATATCACAATAAAAAACAAGTCACACAAAATTTTTTATTTTCCAGTGCATATAAAAGTTATGTTTATACCATACTGTAGTCTATTAAGTATTGAATAGCATATTTCTAAAAAAAAAATCAATGTATGTACCTTAATTAGATAACACTTTCTTGCTAAAAAATGCTAACCATCATCTGAGCCTGTTGGAAAAATGGTGCCAATAGATTTGCAGGACTTAGGGTTGCCATACACCTTCAATCTGTAAAACACGCAGTATCTGCAAAGTGCAATGAAGCATTGCACATTCAAATGAGATGTGCCTGTGTGTAGGTTGTGAAGCATTTCTTCTCTTCCTTAAATACAAAGTACATTGTTTCTTTAATGCTAGATCTTTGATGTTCAAAATGAAGAATGTAATATCTATATTGCCTTTCTGAATTCATTATTGGAAATTGCAGAAATTGACATTGCAAATTAATGTGAAGTATTTTGAAAATAAAAAGCTTAATCTCCTATTAGCATTATCATTTTTAAAGTTCTATTGTGATGGAGATTATAAGTGATGTCAATATTTACTTTCATTGCTAAGAAATTACTTCTGATTTTCTCCACTGTAGAGTTTCCTCTTTTCATATACCATTTCAACCCTCAAAGTTATTTCTTACATTAAATTTTAAAAAGACCTCTTGGATAGAAGGTAGTATATGAGGGTCAACTCAGAGAAACTGAAGAACAAATTTTCTTCTCATACACTTAATAAACATTTGTTGTATGCCAATGTGGTACTACATTTAGGTTTAGCCTGGAATGTAGTAAGTAAATTCCTTTTGTAAGGAATAGACTTTTTATTTCAGATTTATGGAAAACTTCACATTTATAGTAAAACTGCAAAAGATAGAGTTCACACCTACTCCCTACCCTTTTTCTCCTATTGTTAATGTCTTATATCAGTATGGTACATTTGTCACAATTAATGAACCAATATTTTTATTTTTATTTATTCATTTTAGAGAGAGGAGACAGAGGGAGAGAGAAGAGAGGGAGGAGCAGGAAGCATCAACTCCCATATGTGCCTTGACCAGGCAAACCTGGGGTTTTGAAACGGCAACCTCAGCATCCAGGTTGACACTTCCTCCACTGTGCCATCACAGGTCAGGCCAATATTGATATATTTTTATAGTTTTATTCAGATATCCTTAGCTCTTGCCTTTTTTTCTTTGGAATCCCATCTATTATACCACATTAGATTTAGTTATCACGTCTCTTTAAACTCCTCTTGCCTGTGACAAAAAAGATTTTCCAGTTTTAGAAGACCTTGATAGTTTTGAGGGCTACTGGTCAGGTATTCAGAAGAGTGTTCCTCAAATGGGATTCGTCTGATTGTTTTCCCCATAATCAGAGTGGAGTTGTGGCTTTTTTGAGGAAGATAACAGAAGTAAAGTGACTTTCTCATTACTTTATGTCAAGGGGGTGTGCTAGTCAGAGACATCATTTTTTATGTTTGAGGTAATGTTTGTAAGGTTTATCAATTGGACAGTTACTCTTTTTCTTTTTTTAGAGAGAAAGACAGACAGACAGGAAGGGAGAGAAATGAGAAGCATCTACTCGTAGTTGTGGCACTTTAGTTGTTCATTGATTTCTTTCTCATATGTGCCTTGACCAGGGGGCTCCAGCTAAGCCAGTGACCACTTGCTCAAGACAGCGACCTTGGGCTCAAGCCAGCAAGTTGGGCTTCAAGCCAGCGACCATGGGATCATGTCTGTAATCCCAAGCTTAAACCAGTGACCCCGTGCTCAAGCTGGATGAACCTGCACTCAAGCCAGTGACCTCAGGGTTTTGAACCTTGGTCCTCAGAATCCCAGGTTGACAGTATCCACTGCACCACTGCCTGGTCAGGCCAGTTACTATTTTTGCTTTGTCCATATTGCATAAACTCTCTTTGGAAGGAAGTCTCTTAGAGTATGAGGACTTATGTTCCACCTTCTTGAGGGTTGATTATCTACATAAGTTGTTTTTTAAATTATGCTTGGGAGATTTGTCTCTTCTCCTTATTTTTTCACTTACTGATATCAGTAGGTATGTGAAGAGATTTAGAGCAGGCCAACTCAGAATACTCCACTTTGGCATATTGATTATCTTGAGTGGCAGGCACTTGAGAAACGGCAGGTGCAGGAGGTACTTACTCCCTGACCTCCCTTTTTCTACCTAAAGCCAGTCCTAAAATTTCCCACAAAAATAGTGCCCTCTCAGTACTGGGATAAGAAGGACATTCATATCACTGGTGACTAAAAACAGTCTGGACACAGAGCTGTATCAACAAACCTACCGAATACCCCTAATTCCCCGTTAGGTCCCCCCTCTATTTTCTAGTCAGTGTTCCATAATTTGCTGCCTCTAATCTAAACCCCTTTGCCTTGTCACATCCCCAGAGTTTATTATTCGTTGTTCAAAAAAGTATTTAAGCTTTAGGGCCTAACATCTTTGGGTTTTCATTTTCCATATGAAGATCCCCTTGTATATGTAAAAATATTAAATGAAAATTGTGTGCTTTTCTCCTGTTCATCTGCCTTATGTCAGGTTAATTCTGAGAGTAGCTGTAGAACCTAAGAGAGTACAAGGAAGTTTTTCCTCCCCCACAGACTTGTGGATATTTATTTTATTTTACTACTTTATTTATTTTGTTGTCCAAATTGTTTCAGCTTTGGCTATTGAGAGCTCTTGCCCCTTGTGTTTCTCTGACATTTCTGCCATCTCTCTCCCTTTCTCTCCCTCTTTCTCTCTCTAACTCTCCCTCTTTCTCCCTTTCTTTCTTTCTTTCTTTCTTTCTTTCTTTCTTTCTTTCTTTCTTTCTTTCTTTCTTTCTTTCTTTCTGTATTTAAACACATTCTTACTTTTTTGGTGCTCCAAGATTCTCTAGATTTATCTTCTATATTTCCTGTCCCTGTCCTAAAATCAGCTATTTCTGCAAAAAGACCTGATTTCTTTTAGTAAAGAGATTATTGACTAAAAGGAAATGCTGCATGGAATCCAATATGATGAGACATTATTTTATTTATTCATTCCCACTTATAAAATATTTGCTTCTTGTTCTGTCAGCCTCACAGGAATACTGAGAGCAGGGCGAATGGCCTCACAAAGTCATTAGCTTTCTTTGAAAGGAATGACTTTCTAAATGGGGATGTACAACTCCTGGAGAAAATGAGGAAATTCTGCTGAGGTAACAGAGAACTTTACCCTCAATTGCCAATTGAGGCCAAACATCTCTTTTAAACATGAGTCTAATATTGAATTATCAGATGGAAATGTCTTAAGTACAAGAGTCAATTAACTTGGAAATGTGCTAAATTTTAAGAAATAGAATCCCTTTTCTTTAATCAGAACCAAGGGCAAAACTTAGCAGTTATTAATAAACTATCATTGCTGGTTTAAACAAAGAACCTAAAATGTTTAGGAGTGCAATGTATCTTTTGATGTGTGCCCAGAGTCCAAAGCCTTGTTTTATTTGTAAGGTTATCCTACAAAGTGGTTGCTATAGATATTGCAAAGGCAAAGGACAGCATGCTGAGCCTTTGAAAAAAGTTTCATTTCTCAGAGCAAGGGATAGACTTGGAGGCTTAAAGGGAGTTCTTAGGATAAACTCATAGCTCTTATAAGGTTGTCAGAGTAAAATCCAAGGTTTCAGGGAAATCTGGGGTCCAATTTTGTGATGTTCTAAAGAAACTGAGTATGAGTGAGTGTTGGTTTTTACCTATGCTTAAGGCAAATATGTGCAAATTATTCTACTCGATGTTGGGGAATAAAAGACTATTTTTGCTTTTTGTTGTGATGATGATAATGAAGAAGAGAATGACATGAGGTGATGAAAGCTAGGGTTCTCGGTGCCTGAGTTTTAAGTTGCTTCAGTTCAGAAATACCAAAGTTAATGGAACTTGAGTTTGGCCTGGTCCTCTCTTAAAGAGAAAGGGACCAGGTCCTAGGGGAAGGTTTCTCTTGACCTTTCCTTTGAACCTGCTTCTCCCACCTGGATTTCATGGTAAAGTATGCTCATGTGCCAACTTACAGGACAACCAATTCGTTTCTCAAATGGAGTTTTCCATCCCGGGAAGGCCAGGTGTGTGAGCCTTTCTTATCTCTCATCAGCTCAGAGACAAAAAAATGTCTTATGAATATAAGATTTGTAAAAATTTAACCTCTCAGTAATGTGCAAAGAAAAAAAAAGGAGGAAGCAACGTGGCGAAGGGGAGGCCAAGCAGAACCAGAGTGACCACAGGAAGAGTGATCTTCCAATGGTTCTGGCTGGAGCCCCTGAGTTGGGTTGTCTGGCTACTTAACAAGAAGCATATTCCCCAATGGGAACACAACCTCATGCTCACGTATCACTTAACCATTGGAGGAGAATGGGATGCTAATGAGGGCAGGCCAAGGGGAGGGACTTCAAAAGCAAATCTCCTAGAATGACAGACCCACTTTAGTGCTCAGTGCTGAAAACCAGCGAAGATGGACTGAGGGAGCCAGGATAGCAAACCCCTGGACATCTTTGTGTCCTTCATTTTGGCTGCCTTCTTTGCCTTGATCACCTGAGAAGGATCCCAAATTAAATTCCAAGTGGTCTCTTTTGGCGACATTGGCTACTCTCCTCAAAACTGCCATTGCAAAGCTCAAGAGGAACTGCAGGGTAAGGCATAGCTTTTTCTCTGACTTTGTTCACTTTTTATAGCATTTGAAAATGCTTTTCTACCACTTCTTGATGGAAATTATTGACTTCCAAGCTTCTTTTTCTTCTTCCCCACCAAAATTAAGATGCATTGTATATATGTGTGGGTATATACATATATAATAATTTTTCTATTATTAAAACATTTGTTGGCCAATAATATAAATAATTTAGAAGCCTTTTGAGGATGGGATCCTATTTTTAATGGCATGGAATAACATAGCTGTTATTTCACAAAGAGCATCTTTCAATTAGTTTACTTTCAACCCCACTCCACGCCTCAACTCCAACCCCAATTTAGATTACAGTGTTAAATAGATCATCATAAAACACAGCCTTGTACAAGGAGATGATCTAATCATTCAGCCTTGCTGTACCAGCCTAATAAATTATGCAATTTTGCCTGCAGTATTTCACCTGAAAGAATGAGTGTGTCAAACACTATAGCACAGGAATTCTCCAGCCAATCTGAGCAGACGCCAGAGCAAGTGTTTTGTGCTATGATCTGAGAGTTGGTTTTACAGAGCTTGAAGAGTGATTAACAATATATATACATTTGGTTGGAGTTGAGAATATGCATTATCCTAAAGGAGTTTATATGCACATAGAATATACTATATGTGACAATTATTGTATATTTAATAATGTACAAATAAAGAGCGTGTTGTCAGATAATTGTTTGCATATTATTTCAAAGTGGTAATGAAAAAGTTAAAGGGAACCCTTTAAGACTGCAAACAAGTTTATTTGAGACAGATGAATATCAGCCTCTTGAGGCTCCTGTCAGTAGAACAAGAGGACATATTCACAGCTTTATCTGTACACATGGGAGGACATTCCAAAATCTGTTCCAGCTAGTCAGCCTTACTGAATGGCTGCTAAATGGAAACCTTCTGGTCTACCTGATGGCTTGTGCTGCCTTCATCATGGTGTGATTAGAGAGCTGATGTACATGATTCCCTGTTGACAGTGCAACCTTCTAACTCTCCTGGTGAAGAACTGGAATTTGATGACCTCTGAGAAACTTGTTTTGTGGTGTGTTTACATTTTGGATAAGGGTGGATTTAAAGGCAATGATGGTGAGCATGTACTCTTATTTCATTTTGTCAGTGACACTCTCAAGAGTAAAGTGGATATTGTAAATTTCTCGTGGCTCACATGCTGCATGCTAATGGGCATTAACAGTAAAAGAGAGATAGTTATCAAATCATTGCCTTATAATCAGGTCAACTGGCTGATGTCAACGAAACTTTTATTGGACATGGAAGCCATGATATTATATCAGTGAACCAAATTCAATTGATATATTTTCATTTTAAACTTCTAGTTGAGGTTTTAAAAAACCCAATTGAGATGAGATAACTGTTTGCCAGACACCCCCTTTGCCTTATAGTCCTTCTATGTAAATTTTGCATGAAAAGAGAGTAAGGGGGAGAAATGAGAGGTAGGCAGTAGTTTGCCAAGAGAGAAGATTCTTATCTTCAGTAGCAGGTCTATCAGTTTTGCTTGGAATACCTAGAGATCAGATGTAGATATTGAGGCACACTTATAGCTCTTGGGATGTTATGGAACTAGTAAGAATGGGAGGAGGCCACTCCATGCTGAGCACAAAGACCCCTCTGTCTCAGGACTCTTTCCTCCTACTTCCCAGCATCATAGCATCCTAGCAGTCATGAGGACCTGGACTTCCCCTGTAGCACCAGCTGTCAGGCAGCACAAAGGGCCAGAGATCAGCATTACTGTTCATCCAGTGATGGATGATACCCTTAAATCAGTGGGCCAAAAGTGGTGTAGGTATAATGTGTACAAGTGCAGGTTGCATGAACTTTGAGCTAGGACAGGCTGGAATACTCTTTTATCAATTACCTGATAGAAGATCTTTAATGACATCATCTAGTAGGCTGCAAAATATTTTTGTATAGTCAACTCTAAATTATCTGAAGACAGGTAGAACAGAAAGAGCTGGACATCAACATTTATTGAACAGAGCAGTATAATAAGGACTGGTGGGGGTTAAACACAGAAGTCAGGAAAATATGCCTTTTTGGAGCTTATGAACCCATGATAGAAAATAGATCGAGTAGGTGCAATTCAAAGACTTACAACACAAGACTTCACTGCTTGCATCGAAGCTAAAATTCTATTACTAGCAAACCAATTCTAAGTTTACATATATTTTCAATCTTTTGCATCTTAAAAATGTGAAGATCTGGTAGAATGTAGAACACATCAGAGAGTGAGGCCTTCTAGAATGTATTTCTGGCTGGACCCGTTCTGGAATCCATTCATTCTTTTATTCAACGAACATGGAGTGAATACTTCATGATGTGAATCCTGAGATCTCAACAAAGAATCTGCTGCAGAAACCCTCCACTCTAATGCAAGAAGGCAGGAGCATGAGAAGAGAGGGGAGACTTCAAGGAGAGAAGAGGGAGAGAGGAAGAGAAATGGTCCAGATCATGGGTTTCGATTTGGAGTTCTGGTTGGAACAGAAGAATGTCCATTGGAGTGAGGTGGCAGGGACAGGAAGGCCATGAACATAGAAGAAACAAAATGTATTCTTTCATTTGCATGTGTGAGAGAGTAGTCATTCAAAACAGAATTGATCTTTATATTGAAATTCAGAAGATAATTTTTCTAATAGACCAGATGGAGATAAGATCAAATTCTGATTACTCCTCAAAAATGTAGCTCGTGTAGCTTAAGTTAGTCACTGGAGAGCACAGTTTCCTGAGAGGCTGTGTCACATGAGGTCATGGGATTAAACAAGCTCCAACAGTGACCCTTCAGGAAAATTAGCACACACACACACATATACACATGCACGCTTAGTTTATACAAGATTCTTGTCTCTAATCCACCAAAGCTACCCTAATGTGTAATAAGTTGTAAACAATTTTATTGCATTTCATTCCAGCTTGAAAATTCTATGATTACATTTTTACAGGCCTTTCTTGTTTATAATTGTGTATCTATGGCGATTCCCTTATTATTTCCTAGGGGGTATTACTTTCCCTGACCTTGTATGTTTTAAGGAAGGCTGAAATATTACACTTTAAAGACAAACATAATCTGAGTAATTGAGCGCCGTCCGCAGCTGCTGTACAGGTGCTGGTGTGGGGAGTTCTGAGACCCATGCCGCCTCTAGGGGGTTGCACATACATTGAGCTAAAGATACCCAGAGGATGAAGACTTGATTCATTATCAGATCAATAATCTGAAAACTGTGAATAAGAAGAAACCAGAGTTTGTTGGTTTTTTAATCCATTGTGGAAATAAGAGTCCAAGAGCATTCTGGTCCAGTGAGTTAATAATTCCCATCATATCATAGAAAATGTATTTCCCTTATAGGCTGTGGAATGCCTGAGGAATGTTCCTCAGTAGTCAGGTCTCCTGTATAATAGATTGTGCATTAACTTTGTAGTTTGTGCTGGGACCCAACTGGTAAATAACATGCAGTCAGGTCCATTGTACCTGCTAGTGCCTAACGGAGTGCTCTGGAGAAAAAGATAGGCTGTAGAAGCATTTCAAGCAGACTTAGTCAGGGGAGAATTAAAAATAGCCGCTCTGGTCAAAGAGTCCTGTGGCATGTACGGATATGTATGTTTCAGGGCTCTCCCTGGGGGAAAGGAAAAAAGAACGAAATGGAGGTATGAAGGAAGGAAGGAAGGAAGGAAGGAAGGAAGGAAGGAAGGAAGGAAGGAAGGAAAGAAGGAAGGAAAGAAGGAAGGAAAGAAGGAAGGAAAGAAGGAAGGAAAGAAGGAAGGAAAGAAGGAAGGAAAGGAAGGAGGGAGGGAGGGAGGGGAAGGGAAGGGAAGGGAAGGGAAGGGAAGGGAAGGGAAGGGAAGGGAAGGGAAGGGAAGGGAAGGGAAGGGAAGGGAAGGGAAGGGAAGGGAAGGGAAGGGAAGGAGGGAAAAGAAAGGGTAGGAGAAAGGTAGAAAAAGAAATCTGATGGGGTGTGTGTGTGTATACTTGAAGTTCAAGCTTGGAATCAACACCTAAAATGGAAAATTTACTCAGTCGTAAGGGGTTACTAACAACAACTTGAGCAGCAGTCCTCAAACAATAAGGAGAAGAATATTTTTTTGTTAAGACGTTGATGCTGGTGAATGTAAATACGAACAGAGCTAGGAATGGAGCAGAGAGCAATTTTATAAACACAAGAGCGATCACACTTTTCATAACAGGAATCATTCTGTGGCAGTAGTAAACACCTCTGTTAGTGCCTAAAACGAACGAACAAACCAACCAAAAACCTAGATATGCCCGTAATGTGTCCTTAATAATAACTAACATTGCAAAGCCCCTTGTAATTTACAAGGCATTTTACAGCAATTACCACAGTTAATTCCCAGACTAACCCCATGAGTTTAAATATGAGACTTCCGATTTCACAGCTGAGGGAACTGTGGCCTGGGGAGGGTACGTGCCCTTTGCCAAGGCCGCTCAGGAGTCGCCATGAAACCAGAACCCAAAGCTAGGTCCTGTGACTGTTGACTTTCCTGCTATCTCAGCCTCTCTGAATTCATATTTGGTGATGTCTCTTCAAACAGTTACTTCTGAGAGGTAGAGATGCAACTACCTGGAGGGTAGAGCACGTATTTGCCACAGGCCATGGGCCCCTAAAGCTGCTCTCACAGCCAACCCAAAACTTGGCCTTGAAGATCTAGAATTTCCATATATATGTACTTTTAAAGGCAGAAGTAATATATTATACATGTTGTTTCTTCACCCCCCACAAATGCAATTCTTGTCAGTATTTTTAACTTCTATATAATAAAGCTTTGTCACCATAGCTAAAATGTAGAAATAAAACCTCCCATGTCTGAGAGACAAGACAGGGGCTGATGGTAGTGCAGTGACAACCTCCTGGGCTAAAGCCTGGCCCAGGTGCTGTGAGGGCGATGATGCTGAGCAGGTCACAGCCTCTGCTCTCAAAGGAGCTTGCACTCTATTGAGAAACGCGCCTGCGCATGCAGGATGAGGGGAGAACGCAAGGAGGGGGAAGGTGAGCAAGTGTGCACTCTGTTTAGGGGTCCGGGAGTGGGCCAGGTGGTTAAAGCAAAGGATTCCGCCTTGGACAGTAGTGGGAAAAGTAACCTAGCGAGAGAGACAGATTCTAACACCAGACTGAGAAGTTGGCTTTTATACGAAGAACACTGGAGCATCGTGGTGAGGGACAGAGTGGGTGGAGGTCAGTAAAATTGTATTGAAGGAAGGTGAATGTAAGAACACATAGAGTGATCAGACAGGAAAAGTTGAGGAGGGGAGGGACCTGTTACAGAGATATGGTAGGATTCTAAGGTGAAATAGTATGAATGTAGAAATAGCAAGAAAATGTTATCATTATTATTTATGCTACTATTATTGACAAGAAGTATTCCAGAGCTCTTTCTGAATGGCTTTGAGATGTGTTACTCAAGATGGGTTTTGAAGAATACTGGTGACTATGTATATCCACAGGTTTTTAAAAAATAAACTGTGATAAAAAACGTATGGAACTTATGGGGGGTGATAATAGCCACATTTTGCAGCTGTTTGAAGGCTAAATGAGAACTTGTTTAAAAGTCCTGACACACAGAACACGTTCTTCAGAAGCCAGTCTTCTTTCTCCAACATTATTTCCATTTATTATATTAATGTCCCCCAATCTATACCAACCCATATCTGTATAACCCAATATTCAGGTGTGTATGCATGTGTATATGGTTGTTCACACACGTGCACATTCATACCCACATATGTAATCACACTCATAAGAGCATACACATCTGCCAGCCCAGGTACACCATCCATGTAGGACTAAACCTGAGGAGGTGTGAAAGACCCACATACACTAACTTGAACCCCTGTGGCACTCTATCTGGGGCCCTGCCTACAGAGACTTGTGAAAGCTGATCCTATCCTTCTGCTCTGCCTTGGTAGCAGTACCCATGGGTGCCACAGATGTGTCCTGGTGCCATCTAGTGGGGAATCCCAATCTTGGCCCCATACTGCCTCCTGGTGCTGACTCCAGCCATTGCCCTAACTCACCACTTTACAGGCTGCTTCCATCATCCTAAGAAACAACCGGGCTAAGTGAGCTCCTCTGTATTTCTATTTAGGTTCTTTCCAGTTTCTCTTCTGGGTGTTTCTGGACATGAGTGCCTCTCATTGAAATATTTCCATCTCTACCCACAGACAAAGGAAAGGCTGGGAGCACTTCAGCCCACCGTGCCAACAGGACGCAAACAACTGTGAGTACATAAATCATATCTAAATCCAGGTCTTCAGGATCTAGATGGAAAACTCTATATTGTATAATAGAAGCTTCCTGCGTGCACTAAATTTAGGAATGTTTATATATGTAATATTCTTTCTTTGGTTCAGTGAGAACTTTGGCTCACAAACAGGTGTTACAGGCCAATTGCTTCAAAGAGATGAGATGGTTTGGTCTTCATTTGTCTGCGAAGAAAGCCTTGTTGGTTATAGAAACTGCTGCACATCGATTAACCAATGGAATTCAATCCTCATTTCCTTTAGCTAGTGGGTTTAATGCATCAAAAGACTAATAATAGTGGAGAAAAATCAGGCCATCAGAGCTGTGTCTGTGTGGCCAATTCCTTTTGCAAGTCTTTAACCCATTCAAAATTAGCAAGGTAACTGAGAATCACAGTAGTCAATGAAAGAAAAATTAAATGCATAAGCTTGAATCTTGTTGGTTGTTTAATTAGGCCAAAGAACTAGTAAATACTATTAACAACCAGGTGAATCACTATCAGTAGTCCACTGATATGATCTGGTAAATTAACCATCCTATTCTGGTTGTCCATATGACAACAAAGCCTGGGGTGGGAATGTCAATCTGTGGTCCTCACTTGCTCCTCCCTTTGCCTGAGTTCTGTGCCCAGGGCCCAGAGACATTTGGATTGGTCTGATTGATTCCTTTCCCTGCTTTAGGTCAGTTATACCAATGTTAGAGCTGAGTAGGTTACCTGTACGTTCAGTAGATGTGCCCCGCCTCCAGAATAAAAGGAAGGTGGAAGTAGAGAAAGAGGGTAGGCATGAGTGGCAGAGAAAGGCAATATGAGGTCCATTTCCAATATGGATTTGGCCTGAGTTTTCTGCTACTAAGCTAGTAAGTCAAATCTTATAGAAGAGGACAGAAATTCAGACCAGAGGTAAGTAGATCATTCTACACTCTTTGTATACGTAAATGAAAATTGTAGGAATTTACTCAGCCTGACTCACATCGTGAGAACATAACTCATTTGAAAGGGTTGGGTTTGTTTTGGCAAAGGTTGAATGCCCTAGTTCGCCTTCCTGCTCCTTTGTTTAAGGGACAAGGGACGCTCATGTGACCTATCTTGAGAGAAATCAACATCTCAGTCTCTGGGTTGGGGAGATAGAGAAGAAGGAAATGAAAGGACCATGTTTTTATTATGCTTGAAGTTACTTATTTGCAAAGAAAGTCTTCATCCACTTAATCTGTTGTTACTCTGTGTGGCTTCCCAGTTCTGTTGCCTTTGTTGTAGTGTTATATTTTGTACCTAATATTTCTTGTTACTGTTCAGAAATCATTGTGACTACATTGCTCTTTATCGATAATTTTACGTAGCATAATCCATCACCGTGTTGGATGTTGGGGCAGGGAGAAGGACATTACTTTGTCTTTCACTTGGTGCTCAGACAGCTCTCTCGTATTGATTTCTTGGCTCACACGTTCGTTAGATGATGATTTGCACTTTTCCTGTATTGTGTTTATCCAGATTATGTTTCAGATGTGTCTACAACATATCATCATTAACAACAAACATTTATTGAACACTTATGGGCTATGGACAAGGCTCCAGGCTAGGTCCTGGGAATAATAAGAGGAATTTAATGTGCTCTCTACCCTGGAGAATTTTATTATCTATTGCACTATGATTTTTTTTTTTAAGATACCTAACAGCTTATGCTGAGTGAGTGCTACAGGCAATAAATGCTCTTGGAGTTCAGAGGAGGGCGTGATTGGTGAGGGCTGGACTGGTCAGGGAAGGCTTTATGAAATGTGAGTGACTTCTTAAAGGATGAGAAGGATATTTTTTGGAATACTGAATGTAGAGTTTCTGAATACCATTGTGCAAGATTTTTAAAAAGTGTAATGCCTATATCTTTAAACTATAGTTGCCTTATTAATTATTTATGAACTGAAGACAAAGAATCAATATTCACCTGCTTTCCACGGTGTGTTTTTTGCAAAGTCCTGTTGTTAATAGCCTTGTACACGTCATCATACACACCAGGGAAAGCCAGCCAGTCTGTTAACTTTCTCATTAGACTTCCCTGGCCTGGCTGCC
Source organism: Saccopteryx leptura (assembly GCF_036850995.1). Classification (NCBI taxonomy): domain Eukaryota; kingdom Metazoa; phylum Chordata; class Mammalia; order Chiroptera; family Emballonuridae; genus Saccopteryx; species Saccopteryx leptura. Next base: position 23,878,033 of record NC_089513.1, on the reverse strand, counting down.
AGCTTTGCCGATTGTCTTGTGCTTCATCTAAAATCTCTCCCCCACTGGAAAACTCCTATCAGAAAAAAATATATATATATAGTCAATGACTTCTTATAGCAAAGTGGATTTCAAGGTAAGAGAATAGGAAAGAAAAGAAAAGGTGACTTTCTTGTAAAAATTGCCTCACTGAATCTTCAGGAGAAGGCACGTTTGACCCGGGAGAGGATATTCGTTCCCCAAGGGAAATATCCATTTATGAGAAGTTCCAGGATTTTCCACTCTAAGAGAGGAGATGTTCAAACATTTTTAAAGATTGAAAACTTTGCTTATTACTTTTGCAGGACTTTACCGGTCCAGATAGATATTTACTTCAGCTTAGTGACAGAAAGGTTGACAGGAAGACTGCCTGTGGCCAGCAGTGTTAATATTCTAGAGACTAAACCTTGTGACTTTTCTAAGAACAGTTCTTTTTCCAGAATTCTCTCTCTCTCTCTGTGAGCTCTTACATTCTTCTTCTTTTTTTTTAATCTCTCTGTTTTATCATTTATTTTGGCTCTGGTACAGTAAGAGGCAAGGAAGAAATGAATTTCACATTTTCTTCCTTTTGTTTCTTCATGTAGCATATATACTGCTCACAAAAATTAGGGGATATTTCAAAATGAATATGGGGCAATAAAATATCCCCTAATTTTTCTGAGCAGTAGGAGCACTTATTTTGCACACAGTGTGCTTGCCACAGATCTCCAGGAGATTGTAATTTGCTTGTTGTGTTAAATAGGGGAAAGTGATGAACATTTACATACTTTTAAGTTAAATGGCTCAAAAAATAAAAGAATACGGTTCTTTTTATACCTGTTCTCAGTCCTACCAATTCACACTTTCTGATTAAAGGCAATTCAATCTTTTTCATTTTAGGGAAGTTTCTTGGGTGTAATTTGGACAATATTTAGTGAATTTGAAATATAAATATTCACTCAGAGATATTTCCCCTTTCTTGAGAAGTGTCTCTATGCCACTTCCCAGTGGTTGGCTGCCTGATATGCCCTCTGGCAGTAAGGGGGCTGCCTGCGTGCTGTTCTCCCATTCTTCACCAGAGTGAGATTGGTCTCATCTAGTTCCTGAACCCTTTGTTCTGTCATCTTCTACATGGATAATCTCACCTGGTCTTGTCATTGTTGTCGTGGGTGTTAAACTGTTGCTCACACCATCGATGTACATAGGCATCAAATAGTGTATCTGTGGGAGCGGACCCTGAATATTTCATCCTTCCCAACCTAGTGTTTCAGGTCTCAGCGCCTGTGTGTCCACAGGAAATTCTAGGGAATCTTAGGGGCCCCTACATGCAACACACACATCATGTAGAATCAGAACTCTTTGTCTTCTACTTTGCAAAGATTTCTCCCAGCCACCTGGGGTAGAGGGGGGTGGAGCAGCAGCCTTTCTAGTGCTCTAGAAACCCGAGTCTAGTGTTTTAGTCAACTAATTTCCCACCTTTGGTCAAGGCCCACGAAAGCTCAGGCCTTTGATTCTCAGATTCTTAGGGGCATCCACACAAAACCCTTCTTTCTGCCTTGCCTTTGGAGTGCTTTCTCTTCATCTTACCTGATGGGAACTTCCCTACTGTCTCTAATTCTATGACAATCCTGTGACTTAGGGTAAAATTCTACCACTGAGTTCGCCGGGTGTGGCTTTGCATCTGGTAAGGGCAGCTTTTGGAATTTAGAACACCCTTTCTCTTGTGACCACATATGGCTTTCAAAAACTCTTTGCACTATGGACTCAAAACCCAGGTTCCCCTCTTTTCCTTTTATTCCTACTTTAACAATCAGAGTCATCTCCAAAGCAATGGATGCCTCTCCCCAGATAGGGAGAACACATAAAACCACATAAAATATATATATTAGCCATTTTTACAATGTCTACGTAAAACCGTGGGGGGAAAAGGGCAAGGCTCTGAGTAGTTCTGAGAGAGCAATGGTAGAAAAAGTTCAAACGTTGGACCACAGTGGGTTAGAACAATGAGGGATGGCTTCTCAGAAGCAGCGGGGCTTGATGTGGCTCTTAAGGATGGAAGAATTAGGCTAGGTGTGGAAAGGAGAGAACAGATCAGCAAGCAGATGTACTGTCTTTTCTCTCTGTACTCCGGAGCTGTGCATCTGCGGTGCAGTCACACCTCTTAGAGCACAGGCTCTGTAGTCTCCAACCTCCTCGTGGGTGTGTTTTCCTGTAAGACTATCAACTCCTTGAGGACAGGGATCAACACTTCGTGAATTTGTATCTCTAATATTACTTAGGCTTGTGCTTGTACACATCTGGCTTCCATGTGTATTTAAATTTTAACAACATGTTTGAAACAGAATTTTTAAATTATTTTATCTTAGCTCTCCCCTTTAAGACTGCTGTGTTGCTTTACCTCTGGTATGAAAGAAAAATATTTTTCCAGAAGCAATAAAAGATTTTAAAGTCTTCAAATACTGCTTACTCAGATTCTCTGTAATCTTCCTGACATCCTATCATCTTATCTATAGGATTTCCATATGATGGTCACCCCAAGATATCATTGTTTTTTATTGTGGTAAAATGCATGTAACATGAAATTTGGCATTTTAATCATTTTTAAGTATACAGTTCAGTGCCTTTAAATATATTTACAGTGTTGTGAAAGCATGACCATCATCCACCTCCAGAAACTCTCCATCTCCCTAACTTGAAACTCTGTACTCATCAGACAATAACTCTGCATTCCTCCCTTCCCCCTAGTCCCTGGCAACTGTTATTCTATTTTCTGTCCCTGTAAGTTTGACTACTGCATGTGCCTCATACAGGTGGAATCATCCAACATTTGTCCTTTTACATCTAGCTTATTTTACTTTGCAAAATATCTTCAAGTTTTATCCATGTTGTAACATATGTCAGAATTTCATTTCTTGTTAAGGCTGAATAATTTTTTATTGTATATATAGACCACATTTGGTGACTTATTATCTCAAGTCAGTAGTAAAGGTAAAATGCTCACTCCCATTCAGTGGGCATCTATATATACCTCTGAGTGTTTTTGGTGACTTGATTCTCTTTATATTATGATATAGTTGACCATTTGACTCAAAGGCTTAAATATGGTCCTATCAATAACATGCTGTGTGGTACCACCAGAAATAGCACTTCCTCTAAGACAGTGAATAGTAGTTATAAGGTCAAGTCTCTGGATTTTTTAAAAGAAAAATAAAAATGTTTTTATTTAATCCCTTTAAAGTTTCTTCTGTAAATCATGGAAGAGGCTAGAGACCTCAAACTGATGTTCCCCAGGCCATTAAGTCTAAAAGCTTCTTTCTCTACAACGGGTGTGGGCGGTCCCATAAATTTGTGAGTGTTGCTTCCTGTGGCATCTTTGTAGGTTCTCATGGTACACAGCATTTTCGAAATCTCTGAGAAGTCTTACTGCTTAAAAAGAAATGCTTAATTTATTTTATCCAGCATTTTCAAAAACATCTAAACTCAGAATCATTTTTAGTTGTTATTTTGATAATACTTCAAAATATTCTATATTAAAGATGGTAAAATTGTTAAGAAGGTAACAAAAATGAGAGTGTCTGAAAAAGTGGAAAGTAAGTTCTTCCAGAGCCTTGAGATGAGTGGGCTGTGAAAACAGAGACGGATTTTTCTCTGTTTTCCCCTAATTAGACCAGAGGTGCTTAGAGTTACAGTCAGAGAATTCATTTGTTATGTATTTAAAAAAATCCTTTAGCTAAACTCAAGAATTTCTCGTGTTCACATAAAGAATACTGAAAGATAGATATAGTAAACAATTATAACGTTGTATTTTTTTGTGTGTGCATTTTTGTGGAAGGCTCAGCAATGCTATTTAACTAAGTTTATATCTTTAAATAAACACATAAAAATGTATTGAGACAAAAGGATGTTTAAATAAATTTTTTTTCTTGTAGTCTTTTGATCTGTGAAGCAATAACTAAGCAAAGGCAGTTAAGCTTTTTATGAGGAGCATGTTCAGTACAAAGAACAGAATTTTAGCCATGATTTCCCAATTGGTAGACTCTAGTGAGTAAGAGGAGGTGAAAGGTAGAAGGAGCTTTTCTGGGGTGGGGAGGGGGTGTCAGTGAAGACTTCACATAGGCAACGACCTTAAAGGCAGATCCTAGAAGGAGAAGGCTAGGAAGCTAAGTGAGACATGGGGAAGATGCGCAAAGTGCTTTAGAGGGACTGCAGGTATTTCCACAGAGTGGAGCAGAATGTAAAAATGGAGGACGGTTAGCTCATGTCTTCAAAGTATGGGGAGCTTGGAAGGCCCACAGTGGATCAGACATGGGCACATATTTTTTACTGCTTTGCAATAAAACAACAAAGCTCAGAACTTTCATTAAGATAAAGACATGAAGGAGAAAGGGAAGAATATGGAAAGCATGGTTTGGTTTGCGTTCTCCTATAAAGCTTACCATTTCCCACAGCCTGAGTGGAGAAACACCACTGTAGGCTCTGACATGAACTGACTCGGCTGGGAACATCCCGAATTTGGTTCTTAGTCTTTCATTTACTTCACATGAAAGGATTTGGACTGTATGAACTTTTAAGACCCTGCCAGGTCAGTTGGTTGCTACTTATCTTTCTGTCTAACAAGTATGTAAACTGATTATCAGCTCCATCTGGCCTCAGCACTGACCTCGGTTTTGGAATGCAGAAATCTGTATTTGGCACGAGTCCTGTCCATGAAGAACTGCAGGCTAATCATCAAGGCTTAACTGCGAACAATGGAATATTAGTGCAAAGTCACCGTACTGAAGCTGACATTGTGAAAATTACAGACAACTCTGATTTAAGAGTTTGGAGGGAGGAGAGAGGCGATGGGACTGCAGTGGTGAGAAAGGCTCCACATCACTGGGGGTGGGGGGGGGTGAGGATTTGAACTGAGCTACAACAACTGTTGTGATTAACAAGACAAAGACAGGAAGTAAGGACTCAGAGCTGGGCACCAGCTGGAGGGCGTTGTGAACAACAGGGCAAAGGTTAGAAAGGGCAGTTTATCTCAGAGAGAGACACTTAGGTCTGCAGAGGTCACCTGCTACCCTTCTGAACATCACTGCACAAGATCTCTTTTAAATATCCCTGACCATTTTTATCCAATTGTTTGACACTTCTGTGCCACCTGCTGGGATCGACCTCCCAGGAAGTTGATTCTACTCATGGGAAGCAGCCATTTACAGGACTTGAATAGTGTAAGGTGGTCTCCCCTTTGTCAGCCCCTGCATTCCTCATTGACACTCAGCGGAGGTCCCTGAAAACCCTTTCCCTGCCACTCAGTCCCACCCCAGGCCTCAGCCAACCCTTCTATACTAACGCTGAATGAGGAGCATGTGAGGGCTGCCATCTCCGTCATCACACTCCTCATCACTGACAACCATGGCCAACATGACTACATGCCAAGTAGTGCTAAGATCTTTATAATCATTATTTTATTTACTCTTTCCAATGGTGCTATGAGATTGGTTCTATATTAATTAATCTCTGTTTTTTTTCAAATGAGAAAATAATGCTTAGAGAGGTTCAGTGAAATGCCTCCTGTCACACAGGTGGTAACTGGTAGAGGTAGGACTGTGCATGTGAGGTCTCAAAGGATGGAAGTTCAGGACAGGGAACCACCTTACCCTGGGTGGTAGGGGGTCACTGCCATGACACAAAATATCCAAATGTTTGCTAATTGATGTGAGATCCCTGCTCTCCCTTCCTTGATGGAGTATTTGATTGGTGGCTCTGCTAGGGCATAGTCTGGACACCGGAAGCTTTGGGGGTTGAGTTTGGGCTCTAAGAAAACACAGAACTCTTGTTAAATAAAAGAGAAAGGACATATTTTAAGCATCAGATTTCCATGGAACAAGTATGAATGTGGACATAATGGTGGAAAGATGAGCCAGTACCATGAATGGGACAATATAGGATTATACTGAGTCAGAGCATGGACTTGGAGCCAGGTAGAGCTGGATTTCAACCTTGACCTTGTCAAATCCATGGGCAAAGCACAACTCCTCTGAACCTCAGTTTCCTATTCCGTAAAATGGTGCTAATAGAGGTGAAGATTATACTTTTAGAGACATATTAAATTCTGGAAAAGAGCCAGGCAAAACCGTGCCAACCTACTAACTATACTACTCACAAAAATTAGGGGATCAGGGAACGTGCAGATACTCTAGTACTTTCAGCCTTTTGTATAGTGCATTTTTACCAATGAAATAAAAGTTAGTTTTGCATCTCATTTGCATAATTGAACAACTTTCTTTGACTTGTCATTTGCTTTTCTGATGTTCTTGTTTAATAAAGAAAAATCAAATGCTTCTTTTTTTATTGCTTCATATTCATTTTGAAATATCCCCTATTTTTTGTGAGCAGTCTATTTTAGTAAATGGTTGTTATGTTTTTTCATTGGTTGTGTGATTGGGGAGTGAAATCCTGTCCTGCTCTCCAGGCACAGAGTGATCGCTCCTAACCGGAAACTTCCACTTACCATCTCATTGATCCACCTTCGCCCTTCATCAATTCACCTGTGCTGTTATTTCATTGAAGAACACTTACTTAACCCCTGCCATGTATCAAGCACTGTGTGCAGACAAAGACAAGTAAAAGAGAACCCTTTGATAGATGCTTTAGCTTTTCAATATGTAAATATGCATATATCTTATCTCCCATCTAGAATATAAGGAAAGAAAAAGTTCTTTATCACTGCCCTGCATGTCTGAAACACTTGGAGAAAACCAAGCATAGTCAGAAATCGAGGTCTTTACTAACTGGTAGTTGGGGAGCAATCCCAACCCAGACAGGATCTTGTTGCTAATGGTTATCACTGTGTGTGAGTGCGTGTGTGCTAGTGGGATCAGCCATCCCAATTAGTCTTTCTTTTTTTCTTTTCTTTTCTTATCCTTTCCTTTTCTTTTCTTTATCCTTTTCTTTTCTCCTCTTCTCTTTTTTTCTTTCTTTCTTTTTTTTTAGGTGAGAGGAGGGGAGCTAGTGAGGCAGAATTTCTCATGCATTCCTACCGGGATCTACCCAGCAACCTCATCTTGCGCCAATGCTTGAGTACTGAGCTATTTTTAGCACCTGAAGCTGAGGCACTCCAACGGAGCTATCCTCAGTGCCTGGGGCCACATTTGAACCAATTGAACCACTGACTATGGGAGGGAAAGAAGGAGAGAATGGGGAGAGGGGAGGGAGGAGAAGCAAATAATTGCTTCTCTTATGTGTCCTGACCGGGAATCAAACCCAGGACGTCCATATGCCAGGCAGATGCTCTATCCACTGAGCCACCAGCCAGGGCCCTGATTAGTCTTTCAGGACCTGTTTCTATGAGGAGCCCTTACACAGCAGGCAGCCACTTTTTTTCTCACTGACCAGTGGGGATGCAGATGGGCCTTCCCAGCCCCCAGACTAAGCCAGCCCTGAGATGCAGAGACAGGAGGTCACCCTCTGTGGTCAGAGCCTGAGGCGGGGCTCCGGAGGCTGGCAGGTCCCCAAGGCTCCATGGGGTAACTCTAGGGACATGGGCCTTTGTGAAATGCTTCTTTGATGAGAAACATAATATAAATACAAATTTCTATTATGTCAGCTTCTGAGGAGCCACTTCAATCCATTTGGGCACCTTTGATTTTATTCTCAAATGCTTTCCTCCTTTAAAAATCTTAATAAGAATATGTTTTCATCTGGCCTCAAGGGAGTAATTTATTTATTTAAAGTAATAATAAAATTTCAGCATAATCCCCAGGTCCCAAGGGGGAAGAAGACTCTTTGAACAATTTATTTTTCCCATCCTTGAAGTGCCAAGGAGACCAAGAGGCTTGCATGGTGGTGTCCTGGAGCCCGCTGCCGTGGCAACGGCCAGAGCCTCCTGGGCTACTGGGAGACAGGGGCATGGAAAATGGTCTCACAACTCTCCTTTTCCTATTTCTGTTCCCCCTTTAAAGAAACTGAGGAGTAAAGTAGAATGGTCCCCGAATCAGCTGTGGGAGCCACATAGCAACTGTGATTGTTCATCACGACCAAGTCCAACTCTGATTCTCTCTAGAGAAGCAGGCCCAGGCTGATGGGAGGGTGACTACTCTTGATTCTTTTTTCCCAGTGCAGACTCAGGTGTGGGGCTCTGGGAGCTGGGTAGTGGCCCCCGCTGAAAGACATAGGGGGAGTTTAGAAATATCAGTCCCCAGTGGGAGTTAGAGGATGGGAGGAGCACCTCTACTAGGAAAACTAGGGATATTTGACATTTACCTGCTAGCCAGTGTTTTGGGTATTACACGCATACCATCTCATTTAGCATTTATGTGAAGCACATACCATGACGATTCCCATATTAGGGATAAGTGAAATGAAGATTCTGGAAGTTCGGCAACTTGCCCAAGGTTGTACAGCTAAGAATCAGTAGACTTGGGATTCAAAACTAAGCTTGGTTTCAGAAGCCAAGTTCATAACCATGGTCTACATTGCCTCTCATGTGGATTGCTTAGGGAAGGCGGATGAGGGCTGGTTATGTCAGTTAGGAACACTTAGATTGCAAGCAAGAAACTGATACACAATGACTTAAATAAACAGGTGTTTGCTTTGCTCTCCTATGAGGAGTCTGGAGGTAGGTAGCTGCTGGCACAGGGAGACAGCTCAGTGAGAGGGAGGCTGTTTCCTTGCCCTTGTCCTCATGCACATCACCTCCTTGTCACAATAAAGGGAGGTACCTTCACACTTCCCATCTGTATGCAAAGCAGGGAGATGAAAGGGAGAAAGGTTGGTGCCCACACTGTCACCTCCTTCCTGCAGGAAAGAAAATGCATTTCAGGACCAATCTCCTCCCAAGAACAGCAGATTTCTTATGTTTCATTGAAGACAAAGGGGTCACACAGCCTCCTGTAGCTGGAAGGAAAGGTCAGAAAAGTAAGACTTTCTCTTTTCACTTTCTATGTAGGAAGGACTGGAGTACGTTTGTGCAACTACTCAGAGCTAAAACGTGAACAGGGCATTGGATGATCAGAGAGAAGGGGAAGATGCCAGAGAGGAAAGATGGAAATGTGACGATGATGAGGCCGGGCTAGTCTGGACCCCAGTTTGCGTGGAGCGTAGATTATAGTGGAATTTCAGTACTAATCCTAAAAGCCAGTCTCCATCTTTACACGTCATATACTCTTGTATCTGTGTGCCCATCAGCCACACATGCACTTGCTCCACGTTTTAACAATATGCATGCATTAATCACTGTAAATCACTGAATTTTCCGAACCTGCTACAAGGCTTGGGGCTAGATTCCACTGTAGGGAAAAGAAAAAGGTTCTAGGTTCACATATGAAAAGATCCTGTGTGCTCTATTTAATATAGATTGTATTACTGTAACTAGATAATGGAAAATTTTTTTCTTCTCTGCTTCCATTGTCTCATTGGAAACATTCCTTCTATAAGACGAAAGAGAATCTGTTATTGATTTGAGCAATTAGGAAGAAGAGACAATGACAGTACAAGTTGTGTTAGGTGACAGGATAGGAAGTGACTTATTATTATTATAACATTTTCTTTGAGGTTGAATTGTATTTTGCTAAAAAAAAGAAGAAACATATTTAGGTTCACTGAGAAAGAATACAGGGGTCCTCCAATTACGATGGTCTTGACATATGACATTTTGAGTTTATGCTGCTCACTCCCATAAAAACTTTAAAAAATTGAAACATGAGTGTCTCGGCTTACACCGTTAGTGTCAGACTTACAGACTATGTGGGCAATCTCGTTTGGTTGTGCAAGGCAGAAGAATACTCAGTAATGAGACATATGAGTGAGGGAGTTGGCATCCCCAGTACACTTACCTATGCCATTTTGGACAGTTCAAAGCACAAGTGCTTCATTTATGTTAGGCTAGGGTGTGTTTCGACTTACACCAAAATTCGGGTTACATCACTATTGTAGGAATGCAACTGTGTCATAACCTAAGGACCCCCTGTATGTAGTCAAGTTACCATGGACTCTGGTTCTAGTAAAGAAAGGGAGGTGTCTTAATGAATATAACTGTCAGAGGCTTTCCTAGAGCTGGCAGTCTTACCAGCAGGGTTGGGGGTGCCCTCGAGGAGGCCTCTCTTGGCTGCCTCTTCCCCCTTTTTGCCACCAAGTGAGGACCTCTCTGGCTTTTGGGTTCTTTTAGCCTCTCTAGGAGTCTTCTAGACTCTCTATGACATAAAGGCCATGCCCAAGTCATTGTCCCAAATTCAGGACACAGGTCCTTAGTGTTCCTCTTGGACTTGGATGTCTTCTTGAGGATCTCTGGGCTTGTCCCCTTTCAGTGTGAGGGGATGGGGGATAGGGAGACACCCTTATCTAACCTGCAGGTGACCAAAAGTCCAGAGTGGCTCTCACAGGGTCCTCTGCTGAGATTTTTCCTACAACGGACGGCCATTCGCTTTCACTGCCCTTCGCCCTTTTCCCTAAGTGCTGAGGTCAGACCCTAAATGGATACTTTGGGAGGCTGCAGGGAGACACCCCAGTACACACAGCCTAGCTCAGCTGTCACACCTACATGTTCTTCTTCTCAGACTCCACCCTTTCAATATCCAGCCCACCTGTCATGCAACTGTTCATGGTCATGCAGTCCCTGAGCAGGAGGCTCAGTCCATCTCTCCCATGGTTTTCAGGGCCGAGAGCAGGACTGGCTGGCCACCTGGTCTTCCCCAGCATACACTCACCCTCACCACCATCATCACATCTCCCAGGACAGACACCACAGAAACTACCGAGATTTGGCATCCTGAGACCCACACCAGTTAGAACCAGACCATTTGATTTGGCATGCAGTTTCCTGTACCTCTGCTCTGTGCGCCACTGGCCTATAGCCTTTCAGATAGTAGACGGGGCACGTAGCTCCAATAGAAGGCATTCGGGAATACATGACTTGAACCAAATGTTCATTCATTTATTGATTTCTTTTCTAGCAAACCCGTATGCTGAGCTAGGCCCTATGGTAGGTCATGGGGCTATATATACCTGGATAGACTTCAGTTCTTGCCTTCTAGCAAATTAGAAGTCAGGAGTTAGCAATTAAGGAGTTCAATGTTGAGGGGAAGATTCAGAATTTGAGATGTGAATAAAATATACAGATATGAGAGTCAAGCCAACAATTTTTCCCATAGAGTAGGCTTCTAAAAATTAAGTCCCCTCCCCCCCCATGCACACATGAACACACGCACACACACACACACACACACACACACACACACACACACACTGCTTTCTAATTATTTCTTTCTTGTGGACCTGGAGAAAGTTCAATATGTTTTTCCATGTCACTTCTGCACACAGAAACATTCTACAGCTCCCATCTACCCTCAAACGAGAACCCAAGTGCCAAGCCCAGTCAGACCTTCATGATGAATTGTTCTGAACCTGCTTTTCCGGCCTGCTTCTACCCATAAACCCTCTGTCCTAGTCTACAAGATGCCTTGCTCAAGACCCCTCCTGTGTGTTATGAAAATGGTTATGAAGGAAGGATCATCTAAGTGCCTCTAAAGAGAAGCAAAGTTAAGCTGTGACTGGTCAGTATGTCTAACAGGACCCTCACTACGTTTGTTGCATTTTTTTGGCTGGCGGGGTTGAATTTTGTGAGTGCTTCTTAGCCTCATTGCCTCCCAAGGATGTCTCTATGTTTCTGGTTTTATTTCCAAGTGTTTGTCTTGCACCTGATGCTCTGCCCCCACCTAAAAGCATTTGCCAATGATCACAGTGCCTCCATGTAGTAAAGTGGGCTTATTTCTTAACTTGAACACTTTCCTGTGCTGTTTTTGGAGCAAGGGTTGACTTCAGAGCTACTGCTCTGAAAATTGAGAAATAAGCTCATTAAGAAAACACAGGCTTGCCCTGGCCGGTTGGCTCAGCGGTAGAGCGTCGGCCTAGCGTGCGAGGACCCGGGTTCGATTCCGACCAGGGCACACAGGAGAAGCGCCCATTTGCTTCTCCACCCCTCTGCCGCGCCATTCTCTCTGTCTCTTTCTTCCCCTCCTGCAGCTGAGGCTCCATTGGAGCAAAGATGGCCTGGGCGCTGGGGATGGCTCTGTGGCCTCTGCCTCAGGCGCTAGAGTGGCTCTGGTCGCAACATGGCGACGCCCAGAATGGGCAGATCATGGCCCCCTGGTGGGCAGAGCATCGCCCCATGGTGGGCGTGCCGGGTGGATCCCGGTCGGGCGCATGCGGGAGTCTGTCTGACTGTCTCTCCCTGTTTCCAGCTTCAGAAAAATGCAAAAAAAAAAAAAAAAAAAAAAAAAAGAAAAGAAAACACAGGCTTAATATTAGATAAAGAAAAGCCACCTGAACTGTTCATTGTCTACTGTTTATGGCCTTAGAAGCATTATCAAAGGTAATTTCTTCATATTATACCTCTGGCCAGAGTCAATTTCCCTTCCTGTTTGAAAAATTAGAACAAATTTAAGTGCTGATTACTAAATTTCTTTATCTGCCCAATATGGTCGGATTACTCAAGAATTTCGATGAAATTGTTGATACAATTCTGGGCTGAGGATCCGTGTCTCGGCCACCAAAGATCATTGCCCCCAAATATCTCCAAAGAATCATATTGGAGTTGCTAGGTAGGGCATTACCTTCTTCTGTAAAGAGTGAAGTAATTTGGGAAGATTACCATTTATCCCTGACTATGTGGTTTTAGAGGGCTCAAATACTCTATTTTAGTATATTTACTTGAGCATCTTTGATTGGACATGGCATTCTATGATTTTAAAAAGTTCAAAAACTACTGATTTTAGTCTAAATCCTTATTTTTCCCATTTAGGAAACTAAGTCCTTCAGTAGTTAAAGTGGCTTCGAAAATATACAGAATTTTAGAGGAAAAGCTAAGGGAACAGAAATTCCTTAAGCAGGAGATGGATATTGCAAATTATTAAGACTGTCCTTGTAACTACTTTTGTCATTCAGTGCTTTTGGCTTCCCCTCTGTGTTTGCACCACAAATCAAGCATGCTCTACTCTTACCCTTCCGGGGGAACCAAGTTTTATTCTCTACTTCCTGTTGCAAAACTCTACCTGCCTAGAAGTCAACCCAGAGTTTCTAGAACCAAACTCTCTTTCTAATGGAATGAATCTTCTATATAGTAATTCCTTGTCTTTCTTGTTTAGCTTTCTCTTTTTTTGCTTTTTAAAATGCATGTTTTCATCAAAGGCCTCATTTGATCTTTACAGAATCCCAGGGAGACCGATGAAGTGTTAATAAGATATATTACATACCAAGCAAAATACCTATGAATGTAGAACTTATTTTTTTAAAAGGAGAATTTATCTATTTCATTGTATGGGCACAGAGAGTCACTTTGGAAACCTTTAAATTTATCTCTTTACTGAGCAAACAGGTGACCCCTCCTAATAAGGAAATGTAAGACGTGCAAGGTGTAAACCTTTGTATCCTTTCTTTTTTCTTTTTTTTTTATTTATTCATTTTAGAGAGGAGAGAGAGACAGAGAGGGAGAGAGAGAGAGAGAGAGAGAGAGAGAGACAGAGAGAGAGAGAGACAGAGAGAGAAGGTGGGGAGGAGCTGGAAGCATCAACTGCCATATGTGCCTTGACCAGGCAAGCCCAGGGTTTCGAACCGGCTACCTCAGCATTTCCAGGTCGACGCTTTATCCACTGCGCCACCACAGGTCAGGCTTTTGTATCCTTTCACACCTGATAGCATACAGCAAACATAGCCAGAGATGGAGGTGAATCTGCATACGCGCTTAGGGATTTCCTGGGAGGCAAAAGAGACTCAGATTCTAAACATTCCCTTTTAAATAATTTATGAGAGCATGGAATGGGTCAACTGATATCTATTGGGTAAGAAAGAACTTTACACATTCTGGAGCTATTTGTCTGGTCTCAATCAGAGAAGCTGGAAATCTTGGGGACAGAAAGCCTAGAAACAGTGCTGCTGGGCATAGGCGTTTAACTACTGGCAGCTGTAACTAGAAAGTCATGAGTAAGGTGACCCTGGCAACCCGTAACAGGATCAGGTCCAGAAAAGGGACCATCCCAGCTATAAAAAGTACACAGGGGAATATGTAGTGTGAGACCTTTTTCAATGGCAATACCTAGAAACAAAAGCAAGTCAACTGGGACCTGTTAATGGACACTTCCAGCTCCCAAGTTCATTCCTGACATTGGAAGAAAGACTGGCCCAATGACAGAAGTTCCTGGACAATTAAAGAAGGAGACACCCCAGGAGTTAGACACCAGACTCCCTCTGATGTGAACAGGATCCCCAGGAAGGTGTTTCTGATTACCTATAGATGAGGTACAGGTTGGGTGAGCTGGAGAATCTAGGGGCTGTCACGTGACAGGCCAGACTCCTTCCTCCCTTCCTAGCACGTTGTTAGCTCTCGAGTTAGCACAGTAGACTCAGTTCATTCCTGATGAGTCTGCCTAACCGTGCTCCCCATTTCTCATGCCTGTGAATGGAAATGTGACCTTGGAGTGGTTGCAAATCATAAATTCTCCCAAGCCTTTCTCCTGCTCATGTGTTGGCTGTTTCCCATCTAATTTTTCATATTGTTAGGGACAGTTCTCGGAAACCATTAGATGTATCATTTAAGGACCCTTAAGCACAGCCCTGGAATGCTGAGAGTGCCCGCCCTGCTTGTGGAGTCGGAAGGTAAAAGATGATTCTTCTCTAGCCCTTCCCCTGAGAGACCGACAGGAGACCAGGGGCACCTTAAGGTTTCAGCCGAGTCTGAGGGGCCCAGGAGTGCATTGCCCTGGCTCTTGCAAGCTTCCATTGTGGTTATTAGTATGCATGATAATGGCAGTTTAGTTCTTTTCCCTTGAAGATAGCTTTTAAATTTGCTCTGTTGGCCTCTTGATGAAATAGCTTCATGCATATTAATGACATCTTTTATTTACTGAGCAACACCATTAAGCACTTTGAAATACCAGATTCCACCCAAGGTCTCCCAGGAGACAAGCCAAGATCTCTAGACTTACTGGATGAATGGGAAACTGAGGAAACAAAAAAGCTCAGTAATTTCCTGAGGGCAACACAGAAAGTCCCTCAACTACATATACTGTCCATCTAGCAGGTGGATGGTCTTATATTGAGTAATATTATGGTGAGCTTCATTCATGATCATTCATTCTTATACCAGGCTTTTGTTGAGTACTTTCTATACATACAGCATGGTACAAGGCACAAGTAGAGAAGAAGGTAAATATAGGACTATTTGGGCACAAGAGATATGTGGAAGGACTTACTCTATTCAAGGAACAACCAAATAAGTCCCTGGTAACATGAGAGAGTTCAGAGGGGAGCAAGCAATGTCTGAAAGGTAAGTTGGCATAGGCTATGACAGAGTTTGAGGGATTGCTACCCCAAAATGCTCATGCTTCTTGACTCCACTTCTAGGAGTATAGCCATTAAAAAAGAGAGAGAGAGAAATAGATACAGATGACTTGGAAAAGATTTTATGATATAGCATTAAATGGGGAAAAAATCTGTAGGTCAATGATTTTATGTTTTTAACTATGTATATATGTTTAAGGGATTACATGTATACATTATGCATCTATTTAAATAGATGGAGATAGAAAGATAGATAGTTAGACAGGAAATAAGAGAGAAAGCAATAGAGGCCATTAGAGAAATGTAAGAAGAATTTATATGCAACTAACAGCAATGTGGGGGGAAGGATGAAAAAGATCACATTTTTGGTTTTTAATGTCACATACTATTTTAAAAGTCAGATTAGAGGTGGTTTCTTTGTGTTTTAGCATTTTAAAAATAAAATTTTCAAAAGTATACATCTGAAATGCATAGTTCCCAACCTCAAGGACCCTTCAACCCAGAAGAGCAAACAAAAATGCATTAGCTACAAGATCAGAAAGAATAAAATGAAGGCACCTCTAGTTCACATGGGTGTTTTCTTGAAAAGGTGCACATAAGATAGAATAAGAGATAATTTCCCATGAGATTTTACCCGAGGACTTCCTTCTTTCATCCCCAGAGAGGGGCTGCCAGTGAATTGCCACTTTGCTCTGGTGTGACTGTAGTCAGGTCTCACCTAGGGAAGCAAGTGCTGGACCCATCCTTGCAAATCCTCGTTCCCATCCTACTGCTGCTGCTCTTCTGTCTAAAAGGGGGCCAGTGGCTAAGTGAGGAAGATTTGGGTAGCTTCACTGATTTACATTTTCCCAGAACCTTGAACATTTCCTGAGATGAGTCACGACCAAATCACAGGCACTGTAAGAGAAATTAACTTTGTGCCACATGGGTATGCATCCCATGACCGGACCCCAAAGGTGGCAGGCACACCTGTAGTATGAGGAAGGCACACCAGGCTGACCCTCAGTGCGTGTTGTCTGCTGTGATCCTCTCATGCAGTGGCTCCCACTGCTGATGGAAATCCTGCCCTTCTCATCTTAGTAAAAGTTGTAAGTAAAGAACACATATGGAGAGTAGGGAGGGCACAGAGGATAACTTATTCTGACAGAGAAACCTAGGATGGCTTCACACTAAATATTAATGAATTGGAAGAAGAAAAGGATCTAAAAGAAGAAATGCCTAAGAATTCAACATCCCAATAGCAGCTAACACTTCAACAGCTCTTACTCTGCCAGGTCCTGTCCTAAGCTCTCCACATATATTTGACAAATCAATCTGCATGACAATCCAGTGAGATAGGTCCTGCTATTATACTCATTTTAAAGATGAGGAAACTAAGATACAGGAAAGTTAAGCAATTTCTCTATGGTCTCAAAGGGAGTAAAAGGTACAACTGGGATTCGAACCAAGGGTATTTGGCTCTAGGGTTTAAGTCTTGACCTCTCAGAACCTTTTAGTAAGTAGACTCCGGATTTTGAAAAAAAGTGATGGGGAACACTAAACGTAACAATGTGCTGGGGCACAGAGCAGTCTCCCCTGACGTGGCTGGAATAGAGGCAGTTTCCTTAACAAGTAAGAAGATGCATGACGTAGTTGTCCTTGGCTGCTGAGGACAGGGTCCAGAACTTCCTCCGAAGGAGCAAGAAGCCACTGGACACGTTTTCAGAAGAGAATCGACCTGCTCTGACTGATGTCTTAGAAAAATCTCTCTGTTGAGGACAGGAGAGGAGAGGGAATAAAGATTTGGAGGCTGGTTAAGAGGATGCTGAGGGCCTGATTTCAACAGAGCCATCTCCATTAGAGCAGACAGTGGAAGTGACGGTACTTTGTAGATAAGAAATGGCCTTTTGTTGGTTTCCACCTCACTGCTAGGTCCCTGGGAGGAAGGGAGTGGTGAAGACTGCGGTGCCAGCCTGTAACCAGGCGACAATGAATCAGAAGTAGCATCATCTTCAAGCATTCCCCTAGCCCATTTTAGACTTCAGTTGACTTCTTTGACTTTCAAAACCATCCAGCCTCATCAACATCCTCCCTTTCTCCAACTTTGAAGCTAAAGAGCTGCCCTACGTTCTATACCTCTAAGGAAGCCTTTCAGAGCCCCTGGTGCAGCTTTGGCTTTTCCCAGCCTCGGTTCTGCGGGGATGCAGTGGGGACCATGGGCTGGGCGGTTCTGGAAGCCGAGAACACCAAGCCCAGGCCTGGTTTGCTCCGCTCGATTTGTAATGTCCTCACCCTGTAAATTGCAGACATTATAGCCAGGCATTCTCTTTATGGCTTACTTTCATCCTGAAATGTTCCCGTGCTACATTTTCATGTAACTTATGCACCTCGAATGTTGTAAAAACTGCCGTAAAAGTCAATATAAATGCAATAATGTCACGTCAGTCAAAGGCAGCGGAGAAGCCCTTTTGAGCAAACAATTGGGAAACCAGAGGGAAAACTCAATTGCTCCATGTTGCAAATTGATTAGAGATATGAATCAGAAAATTAAAGGGCTTTTGGAGTTTAGGTTATTACTAACTGCTCTACTTTATGGAGCAATTACTCTGATTCTATCTTGAGTCCAGTAAAGTGACTGCTGGCATATGGCAAGATGGGGCCCTGTGTCTTTCTTATTAATGTCGATTACTCACAATCAGGCTAAATGAATGCGTATGTGCATCTTAGTCATGTAGGTTTATTTCTAAAGTTCTGTATTTAAAAGTACAATGAAATAATTTATAGATAGGGTCACATCTCTATTGGGCTAAATCTGCATATTCTTTTCATCAGGACTATTTTCAAAGAGTGGGAGGTTGGGACGGTCACCTGCATGTTTAGTTGATGTGTTTTTAGGCTATGCTGAGAATCCTGGGGTATTGTCAGTGTGGGTTGATTTGGCTTGTGCTACCACCAGGTTTGGCCCATTAGGCACTGAGATGTCATCCTCATCTGACTGTCTCAGTATCTGAAAGTCCATAATAAGATAGCTATTCCTTTAGAACTTAAACTTGTATAAATTTCATAGGCTCGAATAAACCTGAGCACAGAAAAAAACAACAACAAAAAACCTTAGCAATAATTAATATGGCCTTGGCAGCCAGGAAGCTAAGAGCTAAATTTAATATTCAGTTGTACCGATTACCCTGTGCTGGATTCCTGGCCTAGTGTGGGACCAGGCACATTTAGTGGGTGCTCAGTGAAGGATGGCTGAGTGGAGAAATGAGAGATAATAACTAGCAGTGACAATTTTATTGCTTCCTGTGAGTGAGTTTTCAGGTGTGCTAAGTGCTTCCAAACGTGACTATTATTAATCTTAACAGTAGTGTTCTCGGCTATTTTCATGACCATTTTACAGATAAGGAAGTAAGCTCATAGCAGTTATATGACTTGCCCATCGTCACCCAACTTGGGTTTGAAACCAGGTCTCTACGACCTCAGAACTATCACTCATGGCTACTACCTGATCGCATGGAGTGGGGGGGGGGGACAAAAGTAGGGTGCTCATAACGACTTGACATTAAGAGAACTAAGATCGCTCTGAGTGTTAATTTAGAAATGTGGTATATCACAACAGATATTAGCTGTCTCCTTATAGAGAGGAAAGTTTTCAAGTGAGTAGGTTTTGATTGTAAGTGGATTGAGAATTCCAAGACATTTTTGGGGAAAATGGATTGGGCAGAAGGACTGCTGTTCAGCAGTAGAAACACTGACCACTTGAGAATCAAGGAAGCTGGTATGGGTAGTACCCTCCCAGAAGTGTCTAAGACACTGGGGTCCATAGCCTGGGTTTTGCACATGGGCTTTGTCATGATTCTATCGGCAACTGAATCTAAAGCCACTGTCAACATTCCCTTGTTCTGATCCCAGAGCCAAGCAACCTGACCAAGCAACTCTCTGGGCTGGTATTGTCATCCAGGTATATCTGGCTACAGGCAGGAATGTGCTGGCTATCCCCAATCTGATTGGCAAAGGAGTTATGATTTGGGGGGTAAATTAATTAATGAGTGGTCTGATTTTATACAATGTCTCTGAGGTTAATCGGAGACCTGATGAGCCTGTTTATTCTTGGGTGCTGACCAAATTAGGTTTCTGAGAAGCCAATCATGGACTATAAAGTTCACCAAGGTTAGGAAGGCGAGCCTGGGAGTCCCTTCGTTGACACCTACCTTCACTTTTATTCAAAATTTTACAAATTATTCTTTTCTGCTTTCTTTTGTAATGACCACCAATCTTCTGGTTACGACAGTCATGCGCCGATTTAACAAGGCGATACATTCTGAGAAATGCATCATTAGGTGATTTTTTTCATTGTGCAAACATAATAGAGTGCACTCACACAGACTTAGAAGTCTAGCCCACTACATACTTGGCTATATGGTACAGCCTGTTGCTCCTGGGTTACAAGCCTGCACAGCGTGTTACTGTGCAAAACAACATGAGATCAAATCAAGCGCAAGAGAAAATGATCTCATCATGAAATGCTGTAAACATATGTGTGAGGCTGTTGCTGGTGAAACACAGCACACTGTTTTACAGCAAACTTTTTTATAACTGGAAAGAGTACACTGTAAAATAATGCTATAAAGGGTAGTATAGTAAATACATACACCAGTAACATAGTTTATTGTTATAATCAATTATTATGTACTATACCTAATTCTATTGGCTATTCTTTCATATGACTGGCAGCACGGTAGGTTTGTTTACACCAGCATCAGCACAAACACGTGAGCAATGTGTTGTGCTAGGACATTACAATGGCCTCAACGTCACTAGCTCTGTTATAATCTATAAGATCACCATTGTGGTCATCATTGACGGAACCATCAGTACACGACACATGACTGTATTTTATTTGTTTGACTTTAGATGTGCCTTATAAATAAGTTATTTCAGATGCTTTTTGTTTTAAGGCAAGTGGCTTTGAAATAAACATGAGTATACAGACATGCCTATATGAGAAAAACCCGAATCAGCAAGTACATTGTTAGGATGCAGGGAGAGGGATTATATAGCACCCTGCTGTGGGTCAGGGTCCTCAAGGAATATGGTACTGAGAGGTTACAGTGAGAAAAAGCAGAAAAAAGAAGATAGGAGAGACAGTGCCAAACACTCCCTCTAAAATTTTGCCAAAGGAAGACCTAAGTGTCCTGCTTCTATTTATTCATTCATCTATCTACCCATCCATCCATTCATTCCTGCCAACTAATACTTACTAAGAATCAGTCATGTGCCAAAAACTGTTGAGCCTGAGGATTGAGACAGCAGTTAGTGGTGTTATTAATGAGGCAATCTAACCCTTTTCTTGCTAAATCTTTGATGCCAGGTGCCATGATCAGACACACTCATCACTCAATTATGTGAGGAGTATTTTGGGGACATTACACACCTCCACTCAGTGCCTCTCTCAAACGCCTGTGACTTCTTAACATCCTAACCCTTCCCGTGTCTACTCTCCACAGGCAACCAAGGGGACTACAACAGGCAGAGGAATAACTCCTAAGTGCAGTTCCCAGCTTGATAGGAAAAGTATTTGAGATGGAGGATCTAGGGGTTCTTGGAGACCCTCAAATTATTTCTTAGTCCCTGATTGCCGGTGGGTGTGACCAGCTCTGAGATTGTAGGTGGAGAGACTCCCCAGCTCACAGCAGCTGGAGTCCGGGGTCTCTACTGCATTCTCTGTGTGCAGTAACTGTGTGTTCTTATCCCTTGTCATCATCTCCATGACCTCTGCTTTACTTTTTCCTCCTCTCGCCCCATCATGGTCTCATCTCTTTTACTCACCAGAGCTTCAGGCACGATAATTTCACCAAGGATAATCTCAAGAGAAACTGTACCTGTTGGACATTTCGGAATTCAGAAAGTTTTAACAGTGTCTTGCCTTTATGCCTCTGGCCTGCTGGCACACTCTGAGTTGACCTTTACTTAGTGGCCACAACTGACTGCCAAATGGGCAGGTAGAGTACAGTGAAGGGGAGGGGTTTTCAGCGAATATTGCCAGTTTGCTTCGTTAAAAAAGTCTTAGTATGGAGAAGAGGTCATTTCTACACAATTTAATTCATCATTCCTTCCTAGGCTCCTCATTTATTCATTTGTCATCATCTATTTCTAACAATCCATTCATTTCTTTCTTTAGTACATTGTGTTGAACACCTCTTCTACCCAGCTGTAACCTGGTGGAATTTTCAAGCTCTCAGACTTGATATATTTTATTCAAAAACTTATACTCTATTTTGCTTTTTAAAAAAATACTCATGTAATTCTTTCCTTACATAAAAGTTACTTTTTTATTATTAAATTTAATGCAGTGACATTGATAAATCAAGGTACATATGTTGAGAGAAAACATCTTCAGATTATTTTGACATTTGATTGTGCTGTATACCCCTCACCCAAAGTCAAATTGTCTTCTGTCACCTTCTATCTGGTTTTCTTTATGCCCCTCCCCTCCCCCACCCCCTCTCTCCTTCCTCGCCCCATCCCCCATCCCCCCACCCCCCCACCCCCGTTGCCATCACATTCTTGTTCATGTCTCTGAGTCTCATCTTTATGTCCCATCTATATATGGATTCATATAGTTCTTAGTTTTTTCTGATTTACTTATTACACTCTGTATAATGTTATCAAGGTCCATCCATGTTATTGTAAATGATCCGATGTCATCATTTCTTATGCTGAGTAGTGTTCCATAGTATGTATGTACCAAAGCTTTTTAATCCACTCGTCCTCTGACGGACAGTTGGGCTGTTTCCAGAACTTCGCTATTGTGAACAATGCTGCCACAAACATGGGGGTGCATTTCTCTTTTTGGAGTCGTTCTATGGTGTTCTTGGGGTATATTCCTAAAAGTGGGATAGCTGGGTCAAAAGGCAGTTAGATTTTCAGTTTTTTGAGGAATCACCATACTGTTTTCTACAGTGGCTACACCAGTCTGCGTTCCCACCAGCAGTGCAGGAGGGTTCCCTTTTCTCCACATCCTCGCCAGCACTTATTCTGTGTTGTTTTGTTGATGAGCGCCATTCTGGCTGGTGTGAGGTGATATCTCATTGTGGTTTTAATTTGCATGTCTCTAATGATTAGTGATGTTGAGCAGTTTTTCATATGCCTATTGGCCATCTGTATGTCCTCTTTGAAGAAGTGTCTATTCGTTTCTCTCACCCATTTTTTGATTGGCTTGTTTGTCTTCCTGGTGTTGGGATTTACAAGTTCTTTATAAATTTTGGTAATTAACCCCTTATCAGACGTATTGTCAAATATGTTCTCCCATTGTGTAGTTTGTCTTTTTATTCTGTTCTTATTGTCTTTAGCTGCTTTTTAGTTTGATATAGTCCCATTTGTTTATCCTGTCTTTTATTTCACTTTCCCGTGGAGATAAATCAGCAAATATATTGCTGCGAGAGATTTCGGAGAGCTTTCTGCCTATGTTTTCTTCTAAGATGCTTATGGTTTCACGGCCTACATTTAAGTCTTTTATCCATTTTGAGTTTATTTTTGTGAGTGGTGTAAGCTGGTGATCTAGTTTATTTTTTTGCAGGTAGCTGTCCAATTTTCCCAACACCATTTGTTAAAGAGGCTGTCTTTACTCCATTGTATTTCCTTACCTCCTTTGTCAAATATCAGTTATCCATAGAGCTGTGGGTTTATTTCTGGGTTCTCTGTTCTGTTCCATTGATCTATATGCCTGTTCTTATGCTGGTACCAGGCTGTTTTGAGTACAATGGCCTTATAGTATAACTTGATATCAGGAAGTGTGATACCTCCCACTTTATTCTTCTTTTTTAAGATTGCTGAGGCTATTCATGTTCTTTTTTGGTTCCATATAAATTTTTGTAATATGTGATCTATATCTTTGAAGTATGTCATTGGTATTTTAATTGGTATTGCGTTGAATTTATAGATTGCTTTGGGTAATATAGACATTTTAATGATGTTTATTCTTCCTAACCATGAGCACGGGATATGCTTCCACTTGTTTGTATCTTCCTTGATTTCTTTTATCAATGCTTTGTAATTTTCCAAGTACAAGTCTTTAGTCTCCTTGGTTAAGTTTACTCCTAGGTACTTTATTTTTTTGGTTGTAATTGTGAAGGGGATTGTTTCCTTAATTTCTCTTTCTGACTGTTCATTGTTGGTGTATAAAAATGCCTCTGATTTCTGAGTATTGATTTTATATCCTGACACTTTGCTGAATTCATTTATCAGGTCCAGTAGTTTTTTGACTGAGACTTTAGGGGTTTCTATATACAATATCATATCATCTGCAAATAATGATAGTTTTATTTCTTCTTTTCCAACTTGAATGCCTTTTATTTCTTCTTCTTGTCTGATTGCTGTGGCTAGGACTTCCAGGACTATGTTAAATAGGAGTGGTGAAAGGGGGCACCCCTGCCTTGTTCCTGATCTTAAGGAGATTGCTTTTAATTTTGCCCATTGAGTATGATGTTGGCTGTGGGTTTCTCATAGATGGCTTTTATCATGTTGAGGTATTTTCCCTGTATTCCTACTTTGCTGAGAGTTTTGATCATGAATGGGTGCTGGATTTTATCAAATGCTTTTTCTGTATCTATTGAAATTATTACATGGTTTTTCTCCTTCTTTTTGTTTATGTGATGAATCACATTGATTGATTTACGAATATTGTACCAACCTTGCCTCCCCAGAATAAATCCCACTTGATCATGGTGTATGATTTTTTCTATATATTGTTGGATCTGGTTTGCTAATATTTTGTTGAGGATTTTAGCATCTATATTCATCAGAGATATTGGCCTATAATTTTCTTTTATTGTGTTGTCTTTACCTGGTTTTGGAATCAGAATTATGCTCACCTCATAAAAGGAGCTTGGAAGTCTTCCTTCCTCTTGAATTTTTTGAAATAGTTTGAGAAGGATAGGAGTTAGTTCGTCTTTGAATATTTGGTAGAATTCACTTGTGAAGCCATGAGGCCCCGGACTTTTCTTTGTTGGGATTTTTTTGATAACTGTTTTGATCTCATTTGGTATAATCAGTCTGTTTAGGTTTTCTGATTCTTCCAGATTGATTTTTGGAAGATTGTAAGTTTCAAGGAATTTGTCCATTTCATAGGTTGTCTAGTTTTTTAGCATACAGTTCTTCATAATATTTTCTTACAATATTTTGTATTTCTGTTGTGTCAGTTGTTATTTCTCCACTCTCATTTCTAATTTTATTTATTTGAGACCTCTCTCTCTTTTTCTTGGTGATTCTAATTAAAGGTTCATCAATCTTGTTTACCTTTTCAAACAACCAGCTCCTAGTTTCATTGATCCTCTGTATTGTTTCTTTAGCCTCTATGTCATTTATTTCTGCTCTGATATTTATTATTTCCTTCCTTCTACTACCTCTGGGCTTTACTTGCTGTTCTTTTTCTAGTTCTTTTAGATGCAGGGTTAGGTTGTTTATTTGAGCTTTTTCTAGCTTCTTAAAGTGTG
Organism: Saccopteryx leptura; assembly: GCF_036850995.1. Lineage (NCBI taxonomy): Eukaryota > Metazoa > Chordata > Mammalia > Chiroptera > Emballonuridae > Saccopteryx > Saccopteryx leptura. The sequence continues at coordinate 23,853,251 of NC_089513.1, read as the reverse complement.
CCTCTAGTGCTATGAACTTCCCTCTCAGTACTGCTTTTGCTGTGTCCCATAAATTTTGAGTTGTTGTATGCTCATTGTCATTCGTTTCTAGGAATTTTTTTATTTCTTCTTTGATCTCATTCTTAATCCATTCGTTATTTAACAACCTGCTATTTAGTTTCCATGTGTTTGAGAATTTTTGAGCTTTTCTGTTGTGGTTCATTTCTAGATTCATGCCATTGTGATCAGAGAAAGTGCTTGATATGATTTCAATTTTTTTAAATTTGTTGAGATCACTTTTGTGCCCTAACATGTGGTCTATCCTAGAGAATGTACCATGAGCACTTGAAAAGAATGTATATTCTGCTGCTTTAGGGTGAAAGGTTCTGAAGATATCTATTAAATCGAGTTGAGTTAGTATGTCCTTTAAGTCTGCTGTGTCTTTGTTAATTTTCTTTCTTGAGGATCTATCTAGTGATGTTAATGGGGTATTGAAATCCCCTTCTATTATAGTATTGCTGTTGATCTCACCCTTTAAATCCATCAAAGTCTGCTTTATATACTTAGGTGCTCCTAAGTATATAAATATAAGTAAATAAGTATATAAATATATATACTGCTTTATATATATTAGGTGCATAGATATTTATAATAGTTATATCTTCCTGTTGGATTACTCCCTTTATTATTATGTAGTGGTCTTATTTATCTCTTACTATATCCTTTGTTTTAAAGTCCAATTTGTCTGATATAAGTATTGCTACCCCAGCTTTTTTTTTCATTTCCATTTGCAAGAAATGTTTTTTTCCATCCTTTTACCTTCAATCTATGTGTATCTTTTGTTCTAAGGTGTGTCTCTTGTAGACAGCATATGTACGGGTCCTGTTTTCTTTTTCTTTTTTTTTTTTCTTTTTTTTTGCATTTTTCTGAAGCTGGAAACAGGGAGAGACAGTCAGACAGACTCCCGCATGCGCCCAACCGGGATCCACCCGGCACGCCCACCATGGGGCGGCGCTCTGCCCACCAGGGGGCGATGCTCTGCCCATCCTGGGCGTCGCCATATTGCGACCAGAGCCACTCTAGCGCCTGGGGCAGAGGCCAAGGAGCCATCCCCAGCGCCCGGGCCATCTTTGCTCCAATGGAGCCTTGGCTGCGGGAGGGGAAGAGAGAGACAGAGAGGAAAGCGCGGCGGAGGGGTGGAGGAGCAAATGGGCGCTTCTCCTGTGTGCCCTGGCCGGGAATCGAACCCGGGTCCTCCGCACGCTAGGCCGACGCTCTACCGCTGAGCCAACCGGCCAGGGCCAGGTCCTGTTTTCTTATCCATGCAGCTACCCTATGTCTTTTCATTGGGTCATTTAATCCATTTACGTTTAAGGTTATTATTGATATGTAGTTGTTATTGCCATTTTATTCTTTAAAGCTATATTCCTTTTTTGCTATATTTTTTCCCACTTTGATCTGTTTACAACAGGCCCCTTAACCTTTTCTGCAGCATTGGTTTGGTTGTAATGAATTCCTTGAGTTGTTTTTTGTCTGGGAAGCTTTTTATTTCTCCTTCAATTTTAAATGATAGCCTTGCTCGATAAAGTAGTCTTGGTTCTTGGTTGTAGGTGCTTGTTCTGCATTACTTTGAATATTTCTTGCCATTCCCTTCTGGCTTCAAGTGTTTCTGTTGAGAAGTCATATGGCATCCTTATGGGGGTTCCTTTGTAAGTGATAGCTTTTTTTTCTCTTGCAGCTTTTAATATTTTCTCTTTATCACTTAGCTTTGGTATTTTAATTATGATGTGTCTTGGTGTAGGTTTCTCTGGGTTTCTCTTTAATAGAGTCCTCTGTGCTTCTTGTACTTGTAAGAGTTTCTCCTGCATTAATTTAGGGAAGTTTTCAGCTATGATATGATTGAATAAAGTCTCTATCCCTTGTTTTTTTCTTCTTCTTCAGGAACCCCTATGATGCGGATGTTATTTCTCTTCATGTTGTCAGAGAGCTCTCTAAGAGTTTCCTCAGACTTTTTGAGTCTCTTTTCTTTTTTCTTCTCTGCTTTCATGCCTTCATTCCAGTTGTCCTCCAACTTGCTGATTCGATCCTCAGCTCTATCTATCCTGTTTTTAATTCCTTCCATTGTGGTCTTTATTTCTGATATTGTATTTGTCATCTCCAACTGATTCTTTTTTATACTTGCTATTTCTTTATTTAGGTGTTCATAATGACCATCCATTTTTGTTCTAAGATCCCTAAGCATCCTTACAATCATTATTTTGAACTCTATATCTGGAAGTTTGATTATTTCCATATCACTCAGTTCATCTCCTGAAGTTTTCATTTGGATTGCACTTTTTTGTCTTCTCATTGTCTGTGTTTTGTTTGTAAAGTTGGTTGAGTCTAGGCTTGGTGTTGTCTTCCTCCAGTTTTCAGTTGTTTTATTTCTAGGTCTTCTTGGGTTGGTATCAGCTATTATTTGTAATCCACTTTTGGATTTGGGCAGCTTTGAAGTCTTGATTTGTTTGTTTTCTTAACAGGTGATAGTCTTGTTTACTGATCTCAGCAGAAGGCTTCCTTGAAACTGTATCCAGGAATGGGATGGATGTAACCTGAGACTCTGAAGGCCTCCTCCACCAACTAATCTCTCTGGGGGCAGGGTGTTTTCTCAGCTTCATAGGGGGATGTGTATCTCAGATCTCCATGGAGACCTGAGTTACTGCCCCTCTTCCCCACTTCTTGTTTTCAGCTGTGTCTTGTTGTGCCGATTGGAGCTGGAGAGATGTCTGGAGATCTCTGATCTGGAAGCAATTCAGTACTGTTTTGTGGGGAAGGATCAGTTCCTCCCCAGCTATGGCCACCTGCAGCATGGATGAGTCAGCTTTTTTTAGGTCATCTCCTACATTCTTTAGCCCCTCACAGTCTGTCCCTCTCTCTTTCCTTTCCACTTGGGAGATAAGCTGGTCTTTTCAACATACCTCGCTCCCTGGTCGCCAGGCAAGTGGCTGTAAGCAGTATTTTCTGCTCTTTTCCCTGGGGTGAGATCCCCTCTGGGCTCTCAGCCTCACCTCCCCCATTCCTGTAAGCAGTGGAGATTCAGGCGCTACCTACCAGGTTTGTTGTGGCTTCTTCTTTGCTCTTTGGTTTTTGAGAGCTGTTCTTGTAGTCCAGAGTTGATTTTTCATGCTGATTTTTCCTAAATTGATTTGTATTCCAGTTTGGTGGTGAGAGCTGAGTGTGTGTCCTCCTACTCTGCTGCCATCTTCAGGTCTCTCAAAAGTTACTTATTTTTCAAAGTACGTTATAACAAGTCTGCATTATTATTATGGGATAGTGTTATGGACTGAATTTTGCCCTCAGATTTATATGTTAAATCCCAAACCTGCAATATAACTATATATGGAGACAGGGCCTTGAAGAAGGTTATAAAGGTGAAATGAGGTCATAAAAATGGGATCCTAATTTAATAAGACTGGTGTCCTTATAAAAATAGAAACATCAGGAGTGTACATATGGGAAAAGTCATGTGAGGACACAGAGGCTATCTGCAAGCCAAGGGCAGAGGCCTAAGAAGAAACCAAATCTGCTGACACCTTGACCTTAAACTTCTAGCCTCCAGAACTCTGAGACAATACCTTTCTGTTGTTTAGGGCACCCATTCTATGCTATTTTGTTTTGGTGGCCCAAGCAGACTAATACAGATGGAAAGAAAAAAGAACATAATATGATCCTAAGTAGTAAGAAACCACATTAAATTATACATATTTTATATACCATATTATTGGGAGTAGTGTCTTGCAGTAATACACAATTTAAAATATTTATTTTCAGACTTCTCTCATTGTGAAACACATTATAAAGTAGAAATAACTATTGTTATAATCCCCATTTTGCTGGTGAGTGAAATGAGTTTCAAGAGAAAAACTGACTTGTTCACTTAGAAGGAAAGAAACCGGAGGTTGAATTCTTTATCCCCCAGAGAATGGCCTTCTTGGTAGCAATAGGATAAACTACAACCCAAAATGGTTTTCGGGCAGTGGTGGGATTCAGCCAGTATGCACCAGTTCGTCAGAACTGATACCTAATTTTTTGTTGAGTTTGGTAAACCAGTTGTTAAAATAGCACTTGTAATCAGGGTTCTCTCTAAGGTGGGCACCTGGGCAGCTGCCCAATGTGGAAATCACAAATTACATTCCTCACTCTGTTTTAACATCCTGTGCAACAGCATATTCTAAATGCTCGTAGTGATGTTCATTCTGACCATAGGTGAAAAAAATTATGAGGATGCCAATCAAGAAACAATATGGGCCTGACCAGGTGGTGGCGCAGTTGATAGGGCATCAGACTAGGATGCAGAGGACCCAGGTTACAAACCCTGAGGTTGCTGGCTTGAGCATGGGCTCATCTGGCTTGAGTGCAGGCTCACCAGCTTGAGTGCGGGGTTGCTGGCTTGAGCATGGGATCATAGACATGACCCTATGGTCGCTGGCTTGAGCCCAAGGTTGCTGGCTTGAGTAAGGGGTCACTCGTTCTGCTGTAGCCCCACCCTCTGTCAAGGCACATATGAGAAAGCAATCAATGAACAACTAAGTAGCTGCAACGAAGAGTTGATTCTTCTCATCTCTCTCCCTTCCTGTCTATCTGTCCCTATCTGTCTCTCTCTCTCTGTGTCTCCGTCACAAAAAATAAAAAAAGAAGCAATGTGGAAATATCTTTAACAGTTTTATTGTTTTTTGTCAGGTATTATTTAATATTTTTCATTACTATTTTAAAACTCTTATAACACAACCTAGTATTGTATACCTCTTTTATTCTTATTTATGTATTAAATGCATGAAATAATAAACTACCTTTTGGTATATATTTTTTTATACTTAAACTGGTCATTAGGGCAGAGAACTGGTTGTTAAATTATTTGAATCCCACCACTGTTTTCAGGGCATCAGATTGATCAGATTGACAGAACATGAAGTACAATGTGTCGGTGTTTCCCATCCTGACCCCACTCCCTTTCAATTTAAGTAAGCCCTATATAAAAAAGTCTGTATTCAAACACAAAGTAAATGCTGAGGCTGTTTCAACATAGTTTACTTACAATTTGATTCTTTCTTTAGAAAAATTGATTCACCTGCACTCTCCATAAACACACATGTTGTATAAAGAGATACAACTATACTAGAACTGGGGGAGCTGAGGAGCTGCGGATAAGGAAGTGTAAAGCCAGAAGCCAGGGCTACCATCACAGCAGCCTCCCAGCCCATGCAGGTTTGCATTGGATTCGGACAGTCGGTAAAGAAACAATGGAGCCAAGAACTGATGGCCCATTAACTTTAATTCAAGCTTGCACCCAGCGGGCAAGTAAAAACATACACTGGGCTCCAAAACCCACTCACATTCAGTGCTCACAAAGCCATTGACTTATCCGAGTTTCCTAGAATCAAAGGTTTCTAGCTCACCAGCCTTATTCTCCTCAGTTCCCCATCTCCTTCCTTATCCCAGATACAAACTGTACAAACTGGCATCTCACTCAGCACTCCACAATCTTGGCTGCTTTTCCTGGCCTCCTCCACGTGGCCTCCTTCCGCTGCTGGCTCTACTCTCTCTGCTCTCTCATGCTAACCTCAGGAACTAAGAGTGCAAGCTCCCGCTCTGTCCCCATTTTATAGTGTAGAAATCCAAACTCTTAATCCAATATACAAAATAGGGAAGTCTCTAATACAGAGTCACTTCTCTGAGGCATGATTGGATTGTACCACCCCACATCAAAAAGGGTGAGAAAGGCTTAATCCCAAAACCAAGCCCCAGGCTACAAGGATTCTCAGCACACATTAATATCACCTGGGCAATGGCCTCCATCTTTAACAAAGTGAGCATAATACATTTTATCTGCCCAACAGGAAGGCAGAGCATATGGTCTTTTTCAGGAGTATGTGGAGGCCTAGAAACCTCAGATTTAAGCTTTAGCTACTCACTTGTTTTAAAACTTAAGTGTGAGCAAGAGATTTGCTTTACAAATAGTTGTGCATTTCTCTGAGAAACATGTACAACCTTGCCTACCCCTTCCTACCTACCTTCCTTCTCCTAGAACTAGTCCTCTTCCCTCCTCCCTTAGTGAGCTCATATGGGCACTGCCGTTTTCTAACACCCCCACCTCACCCTCTAGGAAGCAGAGGCTGATTCTAGACCCTCACTGTGCTAGCAAGGCTGGTGATTCTGGTCATGGGCACCTGACTAACAGTACCCCCAATGACAGCCCTTTCTCTTTATTTTTAAACATGGGCTCCAAAAGAGGAGAAACTATCCCAAAATGTGATATGAGGCACTAGAGTTGTAGGCAACCATGTTCCTGTTATAAAGAAGCCAGTTTATGAAGAGAGAATGGAGCTGACTGAGACAGGAGAACAAATGAGGGCGGGGGGGAGAGAGAAAGAGAAATAGAGGGAGGTAGTAGAATTACAGTCCTTGTATTCAAGTGTCTACGAGGCCCAAAACACCCATGCCCTTCCAGCAATCAGGTAAGGTAAGTTCCCTTTGTTCCTAAACTAGCTCAGGTTAGATTTATTCATTATGAATAAAAGACCCTGTGCTGCTGTGATTTACAATAAGAAATATACACACCGCTCACAAAAATTAGGAGATATTTTATTGCTTCATATTCGTTTTTGAAATATCCCCTAATTTTTGTGAGCAGTATATATTTGGTCTTTGTCTTGTTTCTAGAACAGAACTCCTCAAAGCCTTAAAATTTCCTAAGTGATAAGAGAGATAAAGGTATCTCGATATTTATCACAGACCTCTTTTGACCACATCACAGATTATTTTAATTAGGTGACTTTTGGAAGCAGATAAGGATGGGGGCTGGTTGCCAGGGGAACCAACCATGTGATTAGAAAGTTGAAATTTCAGTCCCACCCCTTAGACCTCGGAGAGGGGGGTGGACAGAGGTACTAGAGGTTGAATTAATCACCAGTGGTCAAAGATTTAATTAATAATGCCTATATAATAAAGTCACCATAAACCCCAAAATGATAGGGTTTAGAGAGCTTCTGCATTGGCGAACACACACGGAGGAGCTGGGAGAGTGGTGCCCTCTTATAATAAGCTGGAGACCTAATCAGTAAAATTTTTTTCTGAGTCCTGTAAGTCACTCTAGAAAATTTATCAAACCTCAGGTGAGGATAGTAGGAGCCCCCAGTCTATAGGTCAGAAACACAACCTGGACTTAAAGCTGGTATCTAAAGGTGGGATGGAGGCAGTCTTACTGTGGGATCTGACACTATCTTTAGGTAGAGAGTATCAGAATAGAGCTCATTGCTGGGTGGTGTTGGGAAAAACACCCACTAGAGACCCACTTCTATCAGTGAGATTCATGGGGTAAGGGTGGGAATGTGTATCAAATATTAAAGATGGTGTCAGGTTGGTTCAAATTTGTGCAGCGAATCCCTGGCTGGCAGGGGTCATGGCATAGCAAAGGAAAGGGGAAATGGCCGAAAGGAAACATTGTCTTTCAGTTTTGCCAAGAATAAACTTTGCCTTAGAGAAAAAAAGCTCCATCAACGCAGAGAAAGTTCTCCGCTGTGATCACACCTATTTTGTCCTACCATAGCAAACACTGGGTGCTTCGCCTTGATTTGTATTTCTTCTCCTGGAGACTCTCTGAGGCCCATGGAAGGTGCTAAGTCATGCAGAGAGAGCCTGATCCCTGGGTCACGGGATTTGAAGTTGCTTATTCTCCTCCCCCGTGCAGAACAGGAAGACATGGCCTGTTCCCTTCAGAGGTCTCAGCACACATGAGACCCCTTTACCACAGAATGAGAGACTGCGAAATCGGTTGAGCTTGTTCAAACAAAGTCTCAATTTCCCGACAAGCAATTGAAACTTGGGGTTACGTGTTGAGGTAGACTTCAGACTCTTTTAATGGCATTCAGAGACATGGTTCTCCAACCAATTGGCATTCAGGAAATGTTTATCAGTTCTGACAGCCACACGTTCCACCCTGGCCAATTTTAGCCCCTGTGACTGGAAGTGACTTGGATGTTTGAAATTCTGTAAAATATAGGCTAGTTTTGAAATGGGAGCCGCAGAGCTACAATGGCATTCTGGCTTTGCTCTGAGGCAATTTAGGTCAAAATTCTCTCATTTTCTGAATCAGGGAAAGCTTCCCTGAATGGACTGGTGATAAATTTTCAATAAATCTGCTGGGTGGCGGGAAATGAAGAAGAATTTTTTAAATGATTTATGAAGCCGAATGAAATGATATTTTCATCGCTGTCCACTTTCCATAATTTTTCTCTTTTAAATTCCCTTTAGTGTCTTTTCAAGGAAATAGAAGAAAGGATCCAGCATCCTTGGGGGGTTGAGGGGGGACCATCTTCAATACAGTCAGTCAGCGCAGGCAGTATACGCACAGGTGTCCACACATGTAGTTGTATGGCCTTCCCCCGGGAGCGCCTGGCAACCATGTAAAAGTGTGTCTGCTTCAGTCACAACACGGGTTTTTACATAGGTACATTTTTCAGGTACTTGTTTCCGTCATTAAGGACTTTTATAAAAAATATTTTAATCTATTTTTTTTAGATTAGGGAGGGGAAATAAATTTCTTTATTTTTTTAAAATTTAATTTATTGAATGATGTGGTGCACCAAACCATACGTGTTTCAAGTGCACAACTCAATATAACCCCATCTGCACATCGCATGGTTCACCCCCCCAAGAAAGTCTCTTTCCACCCCTATTCCCTGCCTTTGCATCCCCCCTCACTCTCCCCTTTCCCTCTGGCTACTGTCATCCTGTTGTCTGTATCAATGTGTTCTGTATATGTTTTGGGGCTAATCCCTCCACCTTCTTTTATCCAGTTCCCGATAATTCATTTATGTGCTCATTTATTTGCTCACTCATTTGCTTTTTTTTTTTTTTTTTTTTTTTTTTTGTATTTTTCTGAAGCTGGGGAGAGACAGTCAGACTCCCGCATGCACCCGACCGGGATCCATCTGGCACGCCCACCAGGGGGCTATGCTCTGCCCACCAGGGGGCAATGCTCTGCCCCTCCGGGGTGTCGCTCTGCCACGACCAGAGCCACTCTAGCGCCTGGGGCAGAGGCCAAGGAGCCATCCCCAGCACCCGGGCCATCCTTGCTCCAATGGAGCCTCGCTGTGGGAGGGGAAGAGAGAGACAGAGAGGAAGGAGAGGGGGAAGGGTGGAGAAGCAGATGGGCGCTCCTCCTGTGTGCCCCGGCCGGGAATCGAACCCAGGACCCCTGCACGCCAGGCCGACGTTCTACCACTTATATTGGACTTGCCCCACCAAGGACAAAAAGGTTACAGTCAGCACCCTGGCCTTATTTCCATCTGCCCTGCATGCATGTGAAGGATTGGGGCTCTTTGTAGGTGGGTGCTCATGTGCTCAACATTATTGAGCACCTATTTTGGTTTTGCGCTATCTGCCTTTCAAGCATTCCTTTTTTAAAAACATCTTTTCAGAAATCCTGAAAACAAATATTATCATGCTTAGTTGAGAGAAAATATAACTGGGCTCAGAGAGGTTGAGTCACTTGCTGGAGTTTCAGGGAAAGGCAGAGCACGTGGGTGGCCTCCTGCTCTGGCCTCCACCACCTGGCCTCTGGTCTTCACGTTCTCTTAAATGCAACGAGTAATCTTTCTCCTTCCAGCGACAACACTCCACAGCAGTGACTTTTATAACCGGTTCAGAAAAATGTTGAGTTTATTCCACAAATCAATGACTAAAAAGCAAATAGATCTAATAATCCCCCCCCCCCCATAAAGAAGAAGAGGAAGGATCCTCACTAAGGCCAAATCCAGGATTCAAAATTAAAAATATATATGTAATGGAAACCCACAAGCAGAAATTTAAACAACATGATTTATTTCCAAGCCCTGACAATTTTACTGAAGCTGTGATTGCTTCAAGAAAGAAGTGACTAAAATCAACAATAGGCATTCAAGGGGTCCTCATGAGCATCTATGTCAATGGTTTTTTGCTCAAAGCATTAGACATTTGATGTTTGGATTTTAGATCAAAGACACCATTGACAGACACTCATGTGTGCATACATACATTTGAGAGTACATTTTAATTAGTTCTTTTTAAATTTTTAATCTTGCTTTACTTCCATGACCACTTTAAGACGTTTTATTATCACACTAGCCTAATTCTCTTCCACTTAATTCCTTTTTTCCTTCTTTTCTACTCTCCCACTTTTTTTTTTGTCTCTTTGTTCTATTGTCAATTACTCTTGTTTCATCCCTAACCTTGAGGGTTTTTTTCTTCTTCTCCATCCTTCTGGCTGTACACGTTCCCCCTCCTGCCTATTTTCTAGATGTTCTTTACTATTTCTCTTGTCTTCAAGCACTAACTGAAAATGGATAGGATTAGGTCAGGACTTTCTGTAGGAAACCCACTGGGTGGTGCTGGTCTGGGATTAATAAATGGTCCAGGAGGTTAAAGGGCCCGACTCTCCTTGTACTCATCACAGAAACCTTGTCCTACAACTGAATCCTCTGGCTGGTTGCTTTTTTGGCTCTGAGACATCTTGGGGGAAAAGAACTGTTATCTTTATAGGCCTGTTTCCTTGAACTGAAAGTCAGCTGTGAACATTATTGGACACTTTGAAGATGAGATGCCCGAGGCAAGTTAACTGGGAAAATGTGTGGGCCCCTCCAGAAATAATATATACTTCAGCTCTTCCGAAAGAGTTAGTGGAAGGCTGCATGCAGAAAGGTTTCATAGGGAAGCCCCAGGAGATTAAGAGAAACAAGTTGTCATGTCCTTTGGAGCAGAAGTTCTCATTCATCTCTCTCCCTGTCTCTCAGTCTCTCTGTCTCTGTTTCCCTTACACAAGCGTTCACCTTCCCAATTGGTGCTGCTGTAAGGCAGCTTCTCTGTCTTGGTAGCACAACCACCTCTCTTCCCTACAATGCAGACAGGCTGCACGACACTGACCTTGAATTCCAACTCTGTGGACTCGTCAGTATGTTCCAGTCAGGCCCATGGGTGAGCTGGTGTTAATAAATAATCATTTCTTGCCCTGATATTTTCAAATGAAATGTTTATGTAGATAGAAGCAGTGTAGTCTTTCATATGTTGGAGTCAGAGTAATTAAAGACAACACCTGGTCTCTCCATCTCCCTCTCTTGATATGCACTCTTTTTTTTTTGTCGGGGTGGGCATTGTTCTTTCACAGGGCTTCTAATCTGAAGCCAGCCATGACTACCATCAGGTCATATCCTGTGTATTCAACAGTGAGCCTTGGTACATGCCAACCACTGTTTTTGGTGCTTTACTTATGTTACAGAAACCCTATTTTAATAATCCTATGAGGTATACATGTTTGTAGAGTGCTAGGCACTCACAGGAAAGGAAGATCAACATGAGTGAGAAGTGCTGAAAGAACTAGGCTTCTTTTCCAAAAGGGATATCATTGTCACTATCCTCACCATTTTTTGCAACATGTTGTCAAGTTTGGTCAGTTCGGGTTACGATGGGGTCAATTGTTTGGGGTTTCAGTGGTATTAGGGCACAGTCTCTGCATCTTCTCCCACCCTGGCCATAAACACCTCAACTCCCACTTGATCCTCAAAACACAGCTCATAACCACTGAGCTACATGAGAGGTGGGTGACTCTCACAGGTTTCATGTTCTGTGCCTGTTAGAACTGGAGGCACTGGAGAAATAGAACTTTCTGGTTTTTTCCTCCAGAAAGACAAGTCAGGTGGGGAGAGAGTAGTTATGGGAAGGGATGAAGAAGAAATAAATATGCAGTAAAATATGAAAAAGAGTGGAGGAGTAGAAAAGAGGGGGAGATTAAGTTGCAGAAATTACTCTGCCAGAAAGAGAACTGCATTGATAGGATATTGTTCAGTATTGTCTTTGTTTAGTTGGTCTCCAATTGGGCAATACTGGGTAAGTCACTTCACCAATCTGAATGTCTAAATGTCTACTTCTTTCTCCCATTGCCTCTCATGTCATTCACCTTTTTCCTTTCCCATTTTATTATTATTATTTTCTTCTTTTTCCAAGTGAGAGGAGGGGAGCTAAAGTGACAGACTCCTGCTTGTGTCCTGACTGGGATCAACCCAGCAACCCCTGTTTGGGGATGATGCTCTGCCCATCTGGGACCAACCTCACAACCGAGCTATTTTTAGTGCCTGAGGTGGAGGCTCCACAGAACCATCCTCAGAGTCTGAGACTGATGCACTTGAACCAGTCAAGCCATGGCTGCAGGAGGGGAAGAGTGGTGGGGGTGGAGGGATGGAGAAGCAAATGGTTGCATCCACACACCAGGCTGATGGTCTACCACTGAGCCATCCAGCCAGGGCTTTTCCCTTCCCTTAAATGTTGGTGTTTTCATAGAGTTCTGTCTTTATATTTCTCATTCTTCAAAGTCCCTCTTGTTAATTTTATCCACTCCTCTTGCTCCTGCTCTAGGTTTTCGGATAAAAACTCATGCACAGATGCAGACATAGGTAAATGTGCATACAATTTGGCAGAGAGTATGCCTTTCAGGAATTTTTCTATGCTTATTAAAAATTAGACTGCTAGAATGGACAAGTCTGGGTGTCATTTACATACACTATAGTTGGAATGGTGATTCATGGAGATTTTTATATTAATGTAGTAAAATAATATGAAAGTGAATGCACACACTGTGTAACATTGTTGTTATAGCAAACGATTGGGTTCACCTAAATATCCATTAATAGAAAACTAGTGAACTAAATTGTGGTACTTTCATACCATGAAATAAAGTGCAGACATTAAAATATGTTACACTATCAGAATACCAGTGGCTAAAATAAAAAAGATTGACTATCCCAAGTGTTGGTGAAGATGTGGAGAAACTGGAACTTCAATTGCTGGTGGGGATAAAAAAAATAGTATGTTCATTGTTTTTCAGTTTCTTAGAAAGATAATCATGCATCTACCTTATGTTTTTGATACTTTACTTGCCATGAATTCCAGCAAATTTGCATGGATTCAGTAGGTGTGTAGTAGGGGCCTGGTCCGAATTTTAACAAATCTCACTATGTGCTTCTGTTGTATACTCTTGATTAACAGACACTGTCCTTAACCTAAAGCCTATATCACAGCACCTTGTGTATAGTAGTTAAATAAGTGTGTGCAAAGAAAGAATGAAAGGCAGCTTGATACATATAGTGAAGGAAACTAGAACTAGGGTCAAGACTTTGGGCCAAGTTGTGTCTCTGCCAGTAACTAGCCAAAGACTCGATACAATATGACTTCAGTTTTCTTTTTACAAACAAACAGTGGGGAAGGCAGGTAGACCAGATAATTCTTAAATCTCCTCAGCTCTATTATTCTAGGGAGATTTGTTATTTGCAATATAAAAGATTATAAGCGTATACACTGTGAAGTTGGGTTGAGAAAACCTCATATCCAGTAATAGACAGAGAAAAATCTTACTCAGAGTTTTTCTGCTGGACTCAAAGAACTCAACCTGCCCCCCCCCTGTCAGGAGGGGACTATTTCATTGCAAATGCATTCTAATTCAGGGGATGGGTAGGGTATTAGTTTCCAAGGGTGCCATGACACAGAATCAAAGACCCAGACTTGATGCCTTAAAGAACAGAAATTTATTTTCTCATAATCTTGAAAGCTAGGAATCCAAGATCAAAGTGTCACCTGGTTTGGCCTCTATCTTTGGTTATAGATAGCCACTTTCTCCCTGTGTCTTTGCCTGGTCTTCCCTCTGCATGTGCTTCTGTCCTAACCCATCTTCCTATAAGGACACCAGTCATATTGATTGAGGGCCCACTCTAATGTCATCATTTAACTTAATTATTGCTTTAAAGATCCTGTCTTCAAATAGAGTCACATTCTGAAGTGCCAGGAGTTAGGGCTTCAACATATGAAGTGTTGGGGAGAAAACAATTAAATTTATAACAGATAGTGAAAAGAATATACAAATGACATATTCCACCTAACTAAGATGGCAGAGTCTCTCCTGGTCTGACGCTTGTAGAAACAGGAGAAGCATTAGCTTGCAGAATATTAATGTTCATATATTGAAGCCATAACCCCCAGTCAAATCAAAATTAGATACTGTCACTTCACGTTTGATCTTGGTGCCAATATACTTAGAGCATTTTTGACAAGGAATTCTTTCTACAGATAAGAGAGTTCAATGGAGAGAGAGCAAAGGGAATTAAAAAGTAGGATTGGGTGCATTTTCCCTGGCATTGCATATTTAAATACAAAATTCAAACATTTCTACAATTAGGCTAAAATAAGGGGAGTCATTCAAAAAGGTGGAGAGTTGGAATGGTCAGGAAACAAATCTATGACTGATGAAATAAAAAAAGGCCAAGTTCTTTCACCCTACAACCTTCTTCTGCTGCACTTCCTAACTCTCTTCCTGTAGCCCCACATTCTCAGAGATGAGCATCAGAATCACCTGGAAACCTTGTTAAGACCAGAATTTTGAGCCCACACATCCAGAGTTTCTGATTCCACAGGTCAGAGTAGGTCTTCGTAATTTCCATTGGCAGTGGGTTCTCAGGTGAGGCTGATAGCAGGAGAGCCATACTTAAAGGACCTCCGCTCTAACGCAGTGCGGTAAGGGGGCGTCAGTACCGAGGGGCTCTAACGCAGTGCGGTAAGGGGGCGTCAGTACCGAGGGGCTCTAACGCAGTGCGGTAAGGGGGCGTCAGTACCGAGGGGCTCTAACGCAGTGCGGTAAGGGGGCATCAGTACTGAGAGGCAACACTGAGCCCAGTATCGAGAGGCAGGACAACACTAGCGTGGAGACTGATGGGAGGGAAGGCTGGATACAGACCAGGATGCAGCTCCTAACAATTTCAGAGAGGTCCATGGATTTGGAGAAATGAGCTGATTACTTTCACATAATACTTCTTAAAGTATTTGCTGTCTGAATTATGCTGGGTGCTTTGAAAACAGACATTCATTATAATTTTAAAAGTCAAATGACTGCAAAAAAAAATCTTAATTTGAAAGCACAGAGCCCAGGCACTTCAAAATTTGGTACGCGCGCACGATTTTCCATCAGCAGCTGTTAGAGGGATAATTAAGGATTAAATTTTCATTTAATCATTTTCAGATATGAATACACTTTCCCTCTCCCTCACCCCACCCCAAGCTATTTGAAAAATGGAACTGAACTTCTAGCTCCAGGTCTTATCTTTAGAGAACAAATAGATTTACTTCAATTTTGTAAACTCATTAAAGCGATTTAAGAAATATTTAATTTAATTCCTATTTCCTAAATTAAATTTTCATAATGAATAGTTTTTTATCAGAGTTCTCATGTGACTGAATGGGTGAGGAAATCTCATTGCATGCCTGAAAAGAAATCTGGGCAAATCGCATTGTATTTGATTCCAAGGTCTGTTAGAAGTTGGTGGAAGTGAGCATTGGGGAGGGCAGGGGAGGTTTTGTTGCGAAATCACAGAACTGGAACACTGACAGGGTCTGTAGGCCATGAAGTCCATGGCTTCAGTCTCTGGATGGAGAATCCAAGGGCCTGGGCGGAATCCTTGCACCCAAGATCACTCAGCGAGGCATTGCTTTTCCTGAGACTGTAACTCAGGTTGCCTCATGCAGAACCCTGGTTTGGTGTGGTTTGGTAGGTACATTGTCATGTCTGTGCTCTTCTGGTTTCAACTCAATGTTCTGAGATGTTAGGGAGAGACACAGGGACATGGAAGAGTTTGTAAGCAGCCTGAAGACAGGCCCTGGGCATGGGTCAGTCACCAAGCTCTTCCTGCCCAGAGCCAGGGACCAAACACATTGAAGGCCACACACATATTTTAATCAAATGAGCTGAGTTGCTTAAAATTTGGAAAGGGACCTGGGAATAGGAGGAGGAGGAGGAGGAAGAAGAAGAGGGGAGAGAGAGAGAGACAGAGACAGAGACAGAGAGAGAGAGAGAGAGGTGAAAATACAAACCATCCAACAGCTCTATTTGGGCAAGATTTTGTTTCCATAGCCTATGAAACACTAGACCTCAGTTTTAATGTCTTAAAAACCTGAAGGCAGCTGACTGGCTTTTGCTTTTGCTCCAGAAATAATCCATACCCCTTTGCCACTCCCTTTGAAGAAAGAAATATCCCTGTTTGAGGCTTTATACTGCCAATCCAGGTTAAAATATGGGCAGGGCCTGCGCTGTCCACAGGAGCCTGGGCTTCAGTTCTGCTGAAGGCCAAGGTCGGGCCAAGTGCTTGCTCTTCATGGCTGCCCCCAGGAAGCTGACGAGTCTGGCAGGCAGGAACCAGACCTTGCCAAACCAGAGGGAAGGGCTTCCCACTGCTTCCCCTGCCGGCCTGGGCAGCCGCCCACGTTCACGCAGATTGATTCCAGCTGTGCAGTGCCATGCTGGTCAGATCTCCAGCACTAGCAAAGGGAAAGGAAGCATCCATAAAAGTGCCTAAAAGGGCAGAGACTCACCTCTGCTTATCCTCTGTGCCACCTTAACCATTTTGCTAATTTTCTCTCAGCCCTCACTTTCATTACCCAGTCCTTCCTTACCTTTTCCCCATTCCTTCTCCTCTTTCCACCTTTATCCCTCCCCTTTCTCCTTTATACTTTTCCCTTCCACTGCCCCTCCCTTTCTATTTTCTCTGCATCTTTTTCGACTCTCCCGTGCTGTCTACCCATCCTTTCTCCCTCTCCCTGGGCACCTTCTATCACTCTGATGTTTTTTCCTCCCATCTCTGGCTCACATTACCTCTAGAATCACACCTGAGTGAAGCTACAGTACCCCCCTCCCACCTCTTTAAAAACAAGAGATCTTAGTTTTGCACAGCTTCAAGTAGAATTGAGCAGGATGGTACTTAAGAGCATGGTCTTTGTGGCCAAAAAGGAAGCGGGCGCTTGTGTGTGTTTGGTAGCTTTGTCCGGGCTCTCATTGTCCAGCATTCAAGAGCAGATCCTTAATTTGCTAGAGAATCCCAGCTGAATAGTCAATTTGCTTTAAAAGACTCTTGATTTAAGCCTTCTGAGAGCTCTACCTCTGGCCGTGGTTTTGGAAAGTGATTGCCTGTCATCTCAAAATGTTAGAGTAAACAGCGGGTCTGCTCAGCATCATATGTTTATTTTCCACAGTGGCATTTGCTAGGTCACGTGGTGGCCATTTAATTTCCACAACTGACATTCCACAAGTCTGAGATTTTGTTCCTTTGGAAGAATTTCAAATACTTGTGGTTTTAACCAAGACGAAAGAAAAAATACATATATATATAAAAGAGAAACACATGCCACCAGCCCCATTCAGTGGCATCCCTAGCAGAGTCTCCTGGGCAGCTCCTGTGTCCTTTAATTCTCAGATTCTTGCAGACACTGGGAGAGCAGGAAGGCCCAGACACCTGCTCTTCAGAGATCTTATAAGACTTAGCCCTTCTGATGGGCTCCAGCCTTTCCCACATGCACGTTCATTTCATTTTTAATTCCCCGTAGCCTGTTTGGCCTCACCCACTGCAGAGCTGGGGGATAGTGCTGTCTGGTCTCAGGACTCACTGTGCTGGAGGAGCCTAAGAGATGCCCACTCTGCCCCCAGGGCTGCGACCAAAGGGACCTTGTATCTAAAATTCCCTAGTTAGACTTCAGACAGTAGAGGACAGAAGAATGCATTCTTTTTGGAGGATCTGATTGTTGATCTCTCACTGGGAATGAAAATAAAGGACCAGAGTTAGATAAACTGGCTGCTACGGAATGAGGTGTCAAAGACAGGGCCAGCCCAAAGCCGCATCATGGGGAAAAATATTTTCCAACTTCACCACTATTTCAACCACCCCTGCGAGTTCATTGAGTTCTCCTGGACCTTGGTGTCTTTTCATTGTCTTCCAACTGCCTAGTGAGCTTCCCATAGGTGTGTTCCTTCTCTCACTGGGGTTGAGAATGGCTTTCTGCCTCCTGCCTCTCATTCTCTGTGACGCTTTCAAGTCATTTGTCTCCTTCCCTCTTAGCCTTTCCTCCGCCAGGGAACCAATAGATGCCATTGGCAGAAGGCATCTTAACCAATCATGCCTCTATGTTGCTCTTTTGGTACAATAATTTCATTTTAATCAAGACTAAGTGACCAATTATGGAACAGTCATTAAGATATATAGAGGAAAGTTCCAACCCAGCAGGAAACCTTCTATCACCACTTGATGACTATAATTAGAACCTAACGGTTAGTAGCTTATGCTTCTCAAAACTACTCAGTTCACTATCTAGGGAAAGAGGAAAGGGCAAAGTCACAGGTACGACATGAATTAGGGCTTTCAGGCATCAGCACTGGAAAGCTCTGAATAAAAGGCCACCCAGATGTCATGTATGTGCTGTAGGTCCTTCAAAGCCGGAGGCTGTCAGTTTGTTGATCTCATGGAAGGGCTATGTATGCTTTTACAGGAAGCAGTGTTGGTATTGTCTTTAGATGACATACTCAAAATGAAAAAATCATGTTTATTTATACACCTAAGGACAATATAAGCAATTAAATTTTGCCAGATCCTGCTACTCTTACCTTCTTTTCTGAGACCCCTGCCAATGGTCTGCTGACAAACATATCTTCACAGTCAACATGGTCTGTGTAGAGATTGGCAATGATACATTTTCAAGGAGACCGAATATGAGCAGTAAGCTGATCACAGCATCTGAACATATTGACCTTAAAATTACTATACAAGGTAAAATTAGAGTTATGAAATTAATTTGTTCAAGGGATGATAAAAGCTGAAGAGTTTTAGATACATTCACACATAATAGGCAGAGTGAAGTTGTCTAGGAAGATATATCTAACTTTTGTGTTTACCAGGTGGTGAAGTGCATGTATTCTTCCACATATTCCTTGTGATGTTCTGTCATTTGCGAGACTGAGATTGACCCAATTTTAAATTCTCTCTCTATATATAATAAAATTGCAGGTGAACTGTTGGCCAGAGGCAAAAATCAATATTTGAGTCGATTTTAATCTATCAAATAAAGAATGGACAATTACATAAAAATATGCAAACCACTTATTTGACAACTTTTAAAATAATTATTCACAATGCCATTAACATTTCCAATTTATTTCCTCTTGCTGTGCAGTCCTTGACTAGGCTTAAAATATTTATAAATCGCAACATTCCCATTTTCTTGCACTCTTGGAGGAAGTTCCTTGAAATGTACTCTGTGGAGGAGGCCTAAGATCACTGGCATTGTGCAGGAACCAGGGGCCCCATGGCCAAGTAAGTTCAGATAACCTAGGTTGGTTAAAGTTAAATGAATTTCTTTAATGATTTCTTTATGTTTTAATACTCATGTGCACTTTTACATACAGAATGTAGCAATTCCCACATATTTTAACCATGGAACTCCCTCTGTGAGGACTACTTTATAGGACAAGTGCCCTCTGAACAGACTTTGAAACACTATTGTGATAATAATAGTAATGACAATGGTGACAATAGCCACAACTATAAGCAGCACTTCCTAGGCATGTACCATATGCCAAGCACTGTTCTCAGTACTTGATGTGTATTAACCCATTATCCTTACCATCATTTATGATAGGTGCAATTATGGGACCAAGGCCTAAAAGCATAAATAGTTTATCCAAGGTCACTGGC
Organism: Saccopteryx leptura; assembly: GCF_036850995.1. Lineage (NCBI taxonomy): Eukaryota > Metazoa > Chordata > Mammalia > Chiroptera > Emballonuridae > Saccopteryx > Saccopteryx leptura. Next base: position 23,833,707 of record NC_089513.1, on the reverse strand, counting down.
TTTTACATTTGGGAGGTGTGATCTGAACAAGAATGACTGACCCTATAGCTTACATTCTTCCCTCTTAGACTGCTTCTACCATTCCTTTTGTGACAGGAGATGGATCATGGCAGGAGAACACAGTGGCCAGGAGCTTGTATGCCTAAGAGGGGCCTGCTCTTAACCTATCACCCCTTGTAGCAGTCTAATTAAACATTACCAGAACTTAGAGGTAGAAGGGTATGGTTAATATTATTGTTTCCTGAGGTATTTAAACCTCTGACTTGTAACACCATTGCAGAATATGCTACAACACACATATAGCACCAGATTGTATTGGCCTTCTCATGGATTCAGCTGGGTAAGACTGGAAAGTTTGCAAGTTTTGTCTTCCCAACTGGACTTCTGTGGATGAGAATCTTGTCTAATACTTCTTGCTGATGTTGTAAGCGCTAATTATATTGATTAAGGGACTTGAATGGCCATATTTAACATCTATCGTTTTATTCATTGCTATAAAATCTATTTTTGAATAACACTGTCCACATGGCACTTTGTAGTTCATAAATGCTTCGACAAGTACTGAAGTTTCTTGTGATTGTCATGACAGTTCAGTGAGAGATGTGAGTTGTCCTTCCCCTTTCCATAAACATCCAGGTATGTAATTTGATCAAGGTCATGGAAAAGAGTTCGAGGATTTTGAAACTGGGACCCAATGTAGCTTCTTCAAATCCAGACCTTGGGCTTCCCACATTGCCTTGGTTTCCATGTCACCATAGCAGGTGGAGTGTCTCATTTAGTAGTTGCTACTCTCTTTGGAGTGTGTTCCCCAAACATACACCTGATGGGTAAGTTTATCTCACACTACATTGCCATCTAAAGTCTCACACTTTCACTTCTTCAAATAGAAGGCAGTGATTTTTGGCCCAGCAGAAGTCAGGCAAAGAAAGAAAGCCAGGAGGAGGATTTCCAGGATGTTGGTGCTACTCTTTTGTCCTCTCCTTTGCCCTCCCAGAGAATGGAGAAGAAAGCCTATCATCCTGGCACACTTTTTTAAGGTCAGCCAAGCAATGAAGCTTCTTGGGATCATGAAACATTTCCACTATTGAGTCATAAAGTCAATACAGGAAGAAATAATATGTTGGAGAGAAATGACAACCGGGGTGGGGGGTGGGAGTGAGCAGCATTTGGATAATTCTCTAGTATGTTTGCTTACTGTCTGCAAAAAATGAAGAAGTCTGTAGTGTGCCCCGAATCTATGGAACTTCATTTCATAAAAATGGCAGCAAAGGAATGATCATGACGATAGCAACAGACCCAGGATTCTAACTTGACTGCTTCATATTTGGCCAGAAATAATTGAGAAGTATGTAAGTGGAAGGAACACAAAGAGAAGGAAAGGTGAAGAGTGAAGATAAGAGTGATTCATAAATGGAAAGATGATATATTTTTTTCTGCTATGGAATAATGCATTCAGTGAGGAAGCAAGCACATCTTCAAGGGCACGAAAGGACTCTGCACTTTAGATACTGAAAATGGAAACACCGAGGAGAATGTGGCCAAAGTGCTTAACGAGGAAGCTAATATTTTATTCCTTTAGTAATTGCCAAGCCTTGAAGCTCAAGTTGACTCCAAGGATGTATTCTTGGAGACAGAAGCAAAAGAACATAAAGAGAAAATCCTAGGAAAGTGAGAGCAAGGTTCTTTTTTCCCCTCACAGACAAGAGGGAAGAGAAGGGCAGAGCTCAGCCAAAGATTGAGTGTCGGGTGTGCTATTTCTGAGTTCATCTTCTCAGACATGGTGCTGACAGAAAGACTTCGGATGGAGGGGGATGGGAGGAAGAGGTGTCAAAAGCTAACGACTTCCACAGCAAACTCTGACAAGGTTCAGGAAGGACCAGTCCTGGCCCTAGAGAAGTTTCTGTTTTCCAAGTTTGTTTAAATATACACAGATGACAAGTCAGCCTGAAGCAAAATTGTGAAGTAAGAGAACATTGGTTTTAGGGCCTTATTAATCAATCAATCATCAGATATTTACTGAGCACCTCCTCAGTGCAAGGCATCAGGCTGGGGAAGGCTGAGGCACAAGGCATTCACATTCCTGCCCTCAAACAATCTACTCCTGTTTAGTTAGGGTGGCACAGGTCGCTATACCCAGGGGAGTTAGATCATATTCTGAATAATGTCACGAAGCTTCAGGAAAAACGATCTTGAAGAAACGTTAAGAGCAAACACTGTATAGCATTCACCAAGTTGCAAGACAACTCTTAAAAGCTTTATAAATATTACCTTTCTTAATCCTTACAACAGCCCTATGATGTAGGTTCTGTCCCTACCCTCATTTTATAGCTGAGGAAATTACAGCATCGCCAGTAGGCAGCGGCATTAGGATAGGAACCAGGTAATAGAAACCCAAGATGGGGCCTTAGCCACTACACATGCTGCCCCTCATAAAACACCACCACGTATGATGAAAAGTAAATGAATTAAAGGGGCAATAAATGCAGTAGTACTTCTGAGTAAGGCGATGTCTCTGGCATTACTTTTAAGTCTCTCTTAAGTCCTTTGAGTCTAACTAAAAATGTGAGGGAGGAAGGAAAGGTCACTATGTATGCTCATTTCTACAATATAAATGATTAAGCAACCTTCACAATGTCACATCACCAAAAACAACACTGCGATGAAGCCGGAACTAGAATCAAGGTCTCCTTGTTGCTCAGGAGAGCTTCCAACCCCGGGGGGGGGGGGGGCATACCACTTCGCAGTCTAGGCACAAGGGCCAGACCTGAGGACTTGCTCTCTCCCCACCATTTTTTCATTCTACAGTATTTTTTTTCTTTCAAAATTTTTTTATTTAATTAATTGTGTTTACATAGATTCTAGGGTCACCCTGAATGCATCCCCCCTCCCCCATGTTCTTCTCAATATCTCCCTTGCCCCCTTAAATGAGCACATTGCTACGTTCTGGATGCTGGACATCAAGGAGAGAGGACAGGACCAAGGCAACGCCCGTGTGAGCCAGGAAGAGCAATCAACCCGTGAAATGTTAGTTTGTCTTCAACTTTTTATTTTGAAATCATTTTTAACTTACAGAAAAGTTGCTAGACTAGTACATAGGATTGCCATATATGCCTCCCCCAGCTCCCGGGGGTGCTAACATCTTGTACAACCATAGCACAAATATCAAAGCTAAGCAATTAGCGTTGGTACAATGCTATTAACTAACTAGAGAATGTATTTGGATGTCACCAGTTTTTCCTCTTTCCTGACTCAGAATCTAATCCAGGATCCTACTTTGCATTTAGTTCCCATACTCAGTTTTTCTTCCTCTTTTATGGCTTTGAAACCTTTGAAGTGTGCTGGTCATTAATTTTGTAGACTGTTGCTCAGTCTGGGGTTATCTTATGTTTTCTCATGATTTCATTGTGGTTCTGCATTTTTGGTAAGAAATTTACCAAGGATGCAATGTGTTCTTCTCAGTCTATCAGTCAGGTGTTTTGTGATGTTGATATATCTGTTTAGGGTGATAAGAACCTTTGTTACATAGGGAAGTTGGGGTTTGAGGATTTGTTCTACTGTGAATTCTGTTTTTTCCACTTTGAAATTTATAAATATTTTACGGAAATAACTTAAGATTGTACAAATATCCTGTTTTTCCTGAAACTTGCCCCCACTTGTTTTAGCATGCATTAGGGGGTTCTTCTTGATAAAAATTCTAATATAGTGTTTTAATGATGATTTTTCCATTTCCCAAATTTTTTTTGCATTTTTAAGTAAAATTTTTCTAGCAGGAAAAGTTCTTTCTTTCACAGTTATTTATACAAGTGTTTATTTATATTAGTATGGGCTCGTGGGTATTTGTTTCATCCGATCGATACAGATTTTGGTCTTTGAGAGCTTTTCTTGATTAGTTTCTGTGCCATTTTGACATATCCTCATCTTTTTTAAAGCACTTCCTTACTTTTTGGCAAAGCTCATGGCTCCAGGTTCCTCTTGTATTTCATCTGACCTAACTTTGGAGTCATAAGGCTTCTCCAAGGTCAGGGGTAAGGAAGGTAGTGTATGATCAAATACCAGGAGAACATCCTATGTCCTTTCTAGCACGTGAGAACCTTGCCTCGTGAGTTAGTGAGAGTGGAGTCCTGGCAGTGACCAGGTCCCCTCAAACAGGGTACAAATGTGAGGGGTAACCAGGCAAGCACTGTGTACATTATACAGATACCATCACGGGAGCTGGTGATTCTCTATGGGCACTGGGGTGCCTTTATACGTACTGGTGATTGTCTTTCCCTTATTGGCCACTTTTTTAGGAACATTTAGTATTTAGTGTTCTGCCAAAGTTTGCAACTATTCAATTCTGTCTAAAAAATTCTGACATGTACAGAAACAGGCCTACCCCATGGGGTGACTTTTTCAAATATGGGTTATGTGGGTATGTAATAGGGGTCTCCTGAGACTTGATCCTCCTCCTCCAGCTGGTGGGAGACAGAAGAGAACCTGCCTCTGTCTTCTCAGACCTTCTTAGACCTCTTAGTCCCCACACTAGACCACCTTGTTTGATCATACTACAACATTATGTGAGCTACCACCCGTCTCTTACTATCCCTACTACATTCTCCTTGATCCCAAGAGCATGAAGACAATGTGTGCCATTCCACTGTGCTATCATCCCTTTTAGACTTATGGCAGCCATTGTTGGGAGAACTAGGTACTTTTGGGGGGGTGAGCTAATCTATGTGCCTAGTGCCAGCGCAAGGCACTGGAATACAACCATGGACTGAAAATGTCTAGATGTCAAAGAGCATCAGAGTGGTTGCTTCTAAAGTGCTCTACTTCCTGCGAGTCACACTGTAACCATTTATCTAATATGGAGGACATTCCTGGGCAAGAATATGATCATCATTGTTTGGGGAGATCTAAAGGAAAGAAACCAAACAATAAAGGACAACAGAGATGAAATATCTGGAACACTGGGCCAACCACATCAAAGAGATCGAAATCAAGGTCCTAGAAGACGTAGCTGGAGAAATGAGGAAATTAAACTGCGAAAGGCAGTAAAAGGTAGAGCAATAATTGAAGAGTGCTAGAAAAGAGCTTCCTGAGTCAGGGAACACTCAGATTGCAAAGGTGTTTCTCAGTGCTGCGTGGAAGCTGCATCCCTAGCAGCATGCAGGACTAGACTAAACAAAGCTCAGAAGAGAGAAGCTGTGGGGAGCAGGTTGACATGGACTGGAGGATGGGCCTGTTTTGTGTTCTTCCATCTCAATTCAGGGACTGTAAAAACCACCCTGGGTCAGGCTGCCCAAAGGTCAAGCTCCACATGACAGTTGAGACTGGATGGTCAAGCAGGGACGAGGAGAGTAGTTGGAAAGGTTCAGAGTCCAGCAGGTTAGAGCAGCAGAGGTACAAGACCAAAGTAGAGGCACCCATGGGAGTTCTGGTGTGAAGAGAGGTTCTTCACCATCACTTTTCCTGGCTTTATGCTGGGTGTGTGTGTGTGTGTGTGTGTGTGTGTGTGTGTGTGTACCAAATAGAATGGGAGGAGGCTAAGGTCACTAATAATGGTTATTGACAGAAGGAGACAAGGCCCTGAGGGTAAGTCTTGCTTCCAGAAAGAGACCAGAACGAGCTATGGTTTGCAGTGCCAAATCAAGATAAAATTTTGAGAATGATCTGAACCTGATTCCTAATAAATTGTAATGAGAATTCTGTAATCACAATACATTGTATGAGCAGTTTGCCCTTTTATTTCCATACTAGGGCCCTCCTTACCCCAAAGCAAAAGGGGTGGATAGGATTTCAAATATACTGAGAATGTTCTTGTTTTTAATTCATGGCTTATGTCTAAGGATTTTTTCTTTGGTAAAAGACTTGGTTTTAAAACAGTGATATACCACATAAGATGACACAGTAAGCTTTCAGCTGCTTTTGTACACCAGTGAGGGTGTTCTTCAAAGTCACCTATGTAGGAACAAAAGTAGACAGCAGACATTGGTAGATGGTGATGCCAGTGTCCACGTCCCCCTAGCCTCACAATCCCTGCCCCTACCCATGGTTGGGGGATCCCATGTCCAGGTAAAGAAGGTTAGCAATGCCTCTGCTTGAAAATCAAGCTGCATTTGCAGGTCTTAATCCAGTTATAAGAGCAAAGGGAAAAGTCATTCTTTTCAGATCAAGCAGTGCTTCCCAAGGGAAATGCCCTCTGTCGTGCAGATATGTTAGTAGTTGGGTCAGTTTAGTTTTAGCTTTCTCTACCAATGACTGTTTTTCCCTTTTGCTTAAGAAATAATTCTAAACTTTTAAAAGACCATCCTAATCTAGATCCTAGGAAATCCCGGAAATTTACAACTTGAATGGAAATACATGCTGATGGTTAGTTAAAATTCATGACATTCTGAAAAAGCATGCAGCAACTGACTGAAAAATGATTTTCAGAATATAGTGTCTGCAAAAAACACAGTGTCAAAAAGCTACCTAATGACTGACCAGGTGGTGGCGCAGTGGATAGAGCATCGGACTAGGACATGGAGGAGCTAGGTTCGAAACCCCGAGGTTGCAGGCTTGAGTGCAGGCTCATCTGGCTTGAACACAGGCTCACCAGCTTGAGAAAGCGGTCACTGGCTTGAGCATGGGTTCATAGACATGACCCTATGGTTGCTAGCTGAGCTCAAAGGTCACAGGCTTGAAGCCCAAGGTTGCTGGCTTGAGTCCAAGGTCACTGGCTTGAGCAAGGGGTCAACTTGCTCTGCTGTAGCCCCCTGGTCAAGGCACATATGAGAAAGTAATCAGTGAACAAAGATGTCGCACCAAAGAATTGATGCTTCTCATCTCTCTTCCTTCCTATCTGTCTGTCCCTGTCTATCTCTCTCTCTGACTCTCTCTCTATCTCTGTCAAAAAAGCTACATAAGCCAGCAACCAAATCCCTTATAGATGAGCTTAGATGTTAGAGAAATTCAGTACTGCAGACTCTGCCAGGTCTCTTGCAATTGCAAGTGTTAAAATAATGGACCCAACTGGCTTTAATAAAAAGGTGATTTCTTTGGTTCATTAACTGAAGTGTCTAAGGGTTTCAAGCTCAGATGGATCAAGGAGTTCTAACAATATCATCAAAATGGGGTTTTCTCCATCCCTTTACACTGCTTTGCTATGCATTGACTTCATTCTTAGTAGTTCCATTCTTGCAAAAGTAAAATGATCATCCAGCAGATCCATCTTATATTTCAGTAGCGGGAAGTTCATCAGGCAGGAGAGAATGCCTCTATTACAGTAGTCCCAATAGAAGTCTTGTGACTGCCTCACTGGGTCTAAATGGGACACAGTCTCATTCCTAAACCAGCGTCTGTAGTCAGGACAATGGGATGCAGCAATTGATCAGGTTTGAGTCATATTCTTCTCCCTGAAACTGATAGTAAATTTGGAGGGAGGGAGAGCTACTATACTCTGCACATCATGGAGACTGAAAAGGGTGGAGAGAGTACTTCCTAGGAGAGAAAAGAGTTTTCCCTACCAGATCAAGAGGGAATGGGTGGTGTGCTGCTATAAAACACCACTATACTCCAGATTCAAATTTTTCTCTAATAATGAATACTGTGTGTGTGTGGGGGGGGGGGGAGTGGCAGAGAGAAAGAGAGAAGGCAAAACAGGTGAGCAAAGTAACTAGGTCTCCAAAGCAATGTCTGATAAGACTATAATGCAGCAGTTCTCAACCTGTGGGTCGTGACCCCGGCGGGGGTCGAACGACCAAAACACAGGGGTCGCCTTTGGTCGTTCGACCCCCACCAGGGTCGCAACCCACAGGTTGAGAACCACTGCTATAAAGAAAGCATTAACAGGAGCTGGAGGCAAGATGTTGACCAAGTAGGACAAACCAGATTCTGTGTGTCAGCATAGATTATTCTCTAGGTGAAACAAAATTCTCTTCTCTTTTGGAAATTAAAACTTAAATGTGACTTTCTGCAGGATTCTTTTCTTCTCTGGGCTGGCTGTAATCATCTGGAAAGTGGCACGGAAGAGTGAAGAGGGTTTAGAACAACTGAACACTAAGGTTCCATTATGCTACACATTTATATCCTATTTAATGTTTAATGAACTTTAATTTAAATGATAATTCCAAGATAGGACTAATGAACATGACCTAACACAAGAAATACCTAGTTAAGAAAATGTAATATAATTCACCACTACTTTCTTATATTTTTGGATTCCATTTATGTGATAATGGGCTTGCCAGGGGTCCCTTGTATTGGTGATAGCCCAACTGAACTGACCAACAGTGACACACACAACTCTGAGACCTTCTGTATAGTGTGAGGGGTGGGGGCCAAAGTCAATGAATCAGTTGTGATGATGTAGCTGGATACTTTCACCCATGTTGACCCTTCCTAGGCCAATTCAGGCAAAATGTGTGTTGTTCTCATTAATGTGATTATATATCTGGCTTACAGAGAAAATTTAAGTTTGGCATTTACTTAAATAATTGCAGAACTTAACCAATTCACTAAACTAAAGTTGTTTTTTTTTCCTTATATTATTGGAAGTCTTTGGAGTGTCAACTGAAAAATAATATAGAGTAGGTATTTCGTTACCAAAAGAAATCTATCCAGGAAAAAGAGAAGGTTGCTACCCAGGGTGTGTAGACATGGCAAGCCATGTGCCCCTTCTTGCCTGCCAGACAGGGGCCTTTGTATAAGGGAAAAGGAAGTGAAGGGGAGGGCAAGTGAAAACCATAGAGCTTTATTATAAACATAGAGCTCTTCCTGTATGGTCCTCAAGGGTGGGTTCTTGTGATTATGTAAAGTACAAGAACTTCCATAAGCCCTAGCTCCTCCCATAGACCCTCCCAACTGACTATGTTTTCTTCCACTTCAGTGAGTCTTTATCAGGAATTAAATTAACCATTGTTTTCCAGGGCTAAGAGTCAGCTATAGATCTTTTATTAAATTTCTTCATAGTAGTCTGATTGTCTGCAAATGTTGTCAGATATGCCCCGGTAGGGCTGAGGGGAGATAGGATTGCCCTAGTGGAAAAGCTGTTAGAGATTGGGAAGCAGGCATTCTGATTCACCCGGCATTGGCTCACACACCTCACTGGTCCCCTGTGATGGGCCATAGGGGTGGAGCTCATGAAGTGCTGTGCAAGTGTTATCATTCCTCTTCTCCTCTCCCAAACTGGAAGGCACTCATTGCTTTTTGGCTTTTCTAGACAGCATGGTTGCTGACTGATGCTTACCAGTACACATGACTATAGGTGAGGTCTGATATAAAACACTTGGTATATATTATTTCACAGCAGTGCCAAATGACAGGCAATATATATGCCCATTTCACAGATGGGAAACAGAAATACAGAGATGATAAGTAACTTGATTGAGGCCACATGCAGGTGAAGAGTAGAGCTGAGTCTTCAGCTGGCATTCTGGCCCCGGAACCTGCTTCTGATCCATTGTGCAGGTCATGTGCAAGGTTCATCTCATCCTCAGCAAACATCCACTAACCATCCAGTGGCCCTGGTCCTGCGCTGAGCACCCAGTGATGAAAGAGAACATGATGACAGCAGTAGCAGCTTGTCTAGGGTATTTTAGGATAATTCTGAGGAGCAATAGGAAGGCCTTGAAGTGTATCTGCAGTGTTTTCAACAGAAACAGGTCACTTAAAACATTTCTGGTGAATTTATGTGCAAAGGTGACATTTCTTCACACTGGCCAGGCCCCCTTCATATGTCATTGTGATGGCTTGCAGTAAAAAAAGGGATGAATTTAGTCAAACAGCCTGTTGTCAACCTGTGGAAAGTGATGACTTGGTTGTATTTTTTCTCTTTTGAGCCGTGTAAAGGGATCTGGGTAGTTTCAGTGAGATCTTCGAACTGAGGGTTTGGGGAGGGGAACAGCATAGTGTATGGCTTTATGTCATGAAGGATGAACCTGGCAGATGAAGGAGATTTATCCTGTTTCCAGGAGAGTCCATCTCTTCCACGATTACCTTTGCCAAGCAGTTGACGGCTTTTGAGGCTTTTGGCTGTACAAAGAAAGCTCTGAATGAAGAGCAAAGAGGGCTGAGACACGTAGCCTCTGCCTACCCTCAGGGAACCTACATCTTCCAAAAACACACATATATTTAAATATAAATATATATGCATTTACGTGTGTGTGTGTGTGTGTGTGTGTGTTTACATATAGGTACATGATATGCTGTCACCAATAAAAAACGTAGGCAACATTGAGAGACATTTGGTATGTCAGTCATCTCAGCACTATTGACAGTTGAGGCTGGATGATTCCTTGTTGTGGAGAGCTGTCCTGTGAATTTGGGATATTTAACAGCATCCCTGGTCTCTGCTGACTAGATGCCAGAAATAACCTCCCATCCTGCATTTGTGACAGCCAAGAATGTCTGTAGACATTGTCAAATGTCCCCTAGGGGACAAGATCGCCCCTGGTTGAGGACCACTGAATTAGATGTCACAAGCCTGGTATTCTTGCTGCTTATTTTTTATTCCAAACCAGGAAACCGAGGCTCTGAGAGAGTAACTAAGTTGTAACAGGGCTGAGGGCAGCAGCAGGACTTGGGTGGAGGTTTCCTGACTTCATGTGGTGTTGGAGCCACTGCACCCATCTGAGAGGCTGGGCACGTGGGAGCAGGGGCCTCAGGGCAGACAGGTGGGATCAGAGAGGAGAGCAGGACAGCCCAGGCTCAGGGGTGGACAAGGGTTCTGAGGGGCCGTGGGCAGGCTGGAGGGGGTGAGGGAGATGGTTTTGTTCAAGTGGGCTGTGACTACATGGTTCAAGAGGAGTACACCCACCACCAAGCGTTCAGGTCCCTGAGGGGGCATCCTCTCTCGCAGACCACAGTTTACGGTGCGTTGTCTGCCCTCCAGGCTCTAACTCCCCTCTGGGTCACACGGCTGCGGGCCCTGGCAGAGGGACTCTCTGTCCGCTTGCCTTCGGCTCAGCACTGCTCTCTGCTCCTCTGCCCTCTTGGGAAGCAGTTGTCACCAGGATTTCCCTTCCTGGAGTGCTAAGCAGGCCTGCCGGCTCCACAAAAAGGTGAATAAAATGCTGGCAAGTGATGCTTATCTCCACTGAGGTCTGGCTTTTGGCCCCTCCTTACAATCCCAAAGAGGCAGACATAGTACATGCGAGCCTGCCCTTCTCACCCCACCCTGCCACCAGCATCACTGTGCCTTTATCTTCCTATTCTCTCTCTCCCTCTCTCTCCCTCTCTCTCTCCTCCTCTGCTTTGAGAAGAACTTCTGCGCAGGCTTGTTGATCTGTCACGGAGGTCTCCAGGCGCCCCTCGCCCCACCACCCAGCCCCTCCTTGGCTCTGTCCTGAACATCAGCCTCTGTCTGTCAAAACACTGACAGCGCTTCTCCCCGCTCGGAGAGCATCAGATCCCATCTGTACCACAAACAGTCTCCCAGGTTTATTTTGCCTATCACTTCCGAACACTTGCTATTTTAATTCCAAATCATTTTTTTCTGGGGGTTAACAGTGTCCCTGCTATTCTTGGAGTTTACTCACTACATCTCCAACTCAGCCACCTTATTTGTATGCTCCTAGACACGTATATACACACAGTAGCACACACACAAATGTGCATTTGTGCACACACATACACATGCAGACACCCAAATAGCGTCTTGCCCACACCATCACTGCTGTAAGCAGCGTGTTGGGCTATCATTGGTTTGTCTGTTACATGAACAACAAAATGTTTTCAAAGACTATTTGGATTATTTGGGGTGGGGAGAAGTAATTTGGAATAGTTTCAATATTTCTTGTTTGTTTCTTTAGGCCCTTTTTAATCAAAATTTAATTATGTGAAAATCTGTCAGTCGAGATATGTCGAGAATGCCTGTCATCCTTCTCACTAGCCTCTCTTTGATGCTGGGAGGAATTTAGGAGTCTTTCCTGGTAAATAAAGCACGCTTATCACTTCCCCCATTTAAGAATAGAAACAAGGTTCCGTGACGGCAGGAAGGGGGAAGTAACCCTGCCCCTGGCAGGCTCAGGCACCCCAGACACCTTTATGTTAATGTTCAATGCTTCTAGGTCCAGTGATACTTACATACAAGTAAGAGTATAAAACAGAGAGGGGCACACAGTCTCAGGGGCACGATTAGAAGTTGACCTTGTTTCCTAGAGCTCCAGAGAACGGCATGGCCTCTGACCGGGTCGAGCCCTGCCTCCCTGTCCGGCATCCCGGACCAGGCCCCTGCTTGCTGCCTGCCCCTTCCGCCTGGTAGCTGCTCGCCTGCTCGACTTCAGCCTTCCTTCCTCCTTGAGTCTGCATCTCGATTGCTGAGTCCTGTCTAGCCTCCTGTTGGCGCAGCTCTGTCCCCTGTGGCAGTGAGGGTCTTTGGGTCAAGGATTGGGCCTCACCAGGCTAACACGAACAGAATGAGATGCTAAGCCATTGCCACTGATTTCAGAGATGGGGCTTGAGAGCTGGTGCCTTCCTGCCTCCCTCAGTAAGGCCTGGCTTGGCATGGCCTGTGGGGAGTCCCCTCTGAGGGAGAGAAGTCCCAGCAGTGGGGGTGCTTCTGTGAGGAGTTACAAACCACTCAAGGGTTCCTTGGATCCCACTGTAAGCACACAGTGTGTTTTCCCAAGTCTAGAGTTGTCCCAAGAGCCAGGATTACTGGTTGATTGTGGGCTCAGCTGATGTTAGAGCCTAAGTCGTACCTTTCAGTCACACAAACACTGTCCCAGTTTTTGCAAATCATGCCCCTTTTGTTTCTTCTCACGAAAGCCGACCAGAGGGTCTGCCTTCAAACAATCTTCTCATTGAGAACCCAGAACTGTCAAATGATAATGGGCTTTGCCAGAGGGAAATGCCAAGGCCCAGGCTCAGCCACCCTGGGCACCTCCGTGACTAGGAGATACCTGCCCTAGGTGTGTACATCTGAAGAGTGGGGCAAACCATAAAGATGGGTTTCACAGTGCAACACGGCATCTCCCTGGTTACCATGCTCTGGCCAGGGGCAATTTTCTACCTTCTTTCAGTTTCCCCTCAGTCATTTCCTTCCTTCCCTTCCTGCCCCTCTCTTCCCTCCCCTCCCTTTCTCTCCCCTCCCCTCTTCTCTCCTCCTTTCCTTCTTCCTTCCCTTCCTTCTTCCTTCCTCCCTTTCTTCCTTCCTTCTTTCCTCCCTCCCTTCCTTCCTTCCTTCCTTCCTTCCTTCCTTCCTTCCTTCCTTCCTTCCTTCCTTCCTTTCCTTTGGTCTTGTCTTTTTTATTTACTTGCGTGCATTTGTGTCACTTGTGATTTTTATTAAATACCAAAAGAATTGAAAAAACATTTATAAAATGCAGGTAGGCTATGAAAACTCACAATACAATTAACACTCACCCATCACTGAGCAAAAGAAATAGGACATGGTCACAACTTGAAACTCTTATCCATTCTCTTCCCTCCCCCTTTATAATTAATCATTATCCTCACATTGAATGGCTATGACATGGAATAATTACGTTCCACTGAAATTGTTATAGGCCTACAGTCCCCAAGGCACCGAGTCTATATAAGGAAATTTCCCTCCAACTTTGAGATTACAGAAGTAAAGTTTCTGAACACTTTCAATCTTCTTATTAATAAAAGTGGAAACTGAGCCCTGGCCAGTTGGCTCAGTGGTAGAGTGTTGGCCTGGCGTGCAGAAGTCCCGGGTTCGATTCCCAGCCAGGGCACACAGGAGAGGTGCCCATCTGCTTCTCCACCCCTCCCCCTCTCCTTCCTCTCTGTCTCTCTCTTCCCCTCCCGCAGCTGAGGCTCCATTGGAGCAAGGGATGGCCCGGGCACTGAGGATGGCTCCGTGGCCTCTGCCCCGGGCGCTGGAGTGGCTCTGGTCGCAGCGGAGCGCCGCCCCGGATGGGTAGGGCATCACCCCCTGGTGGGCGTGCCAGGTGGATCCCGGTCGGGCGCATGCGGGAGTCTGTCTGACTGCTTCCCCGTTTCCAGCTTCAGAAAAATACAAAAAATAAATAAATAAAAATAAAATAAAATAAAATAAAAGTGGAAACTATTAAAAACTAAGGTATCATCATCCAACATCATCCAAAAGAAACCCACAAATAAATAACACAGCCCATGATTATAAAGCTACTTAGTATGTGTGATATAGTTTTAAATGTTATTGAATCTGGAATATATACACCGTCTTTCTCCAACTTCTAAGATCTCTGTTCAGTAGGTTTCTATTATGTTTTCTTCTTCCTCTTTCAATTTTACATTCAATAAGAGTTAGTTAAAATTTTCACTCTGTTATATTTGGAAATGTTCAGGGTGGATTCTTGTCCTATGCTTGTTCAAAACTTAGAAACCATATTAAATCACCTAAAATTTCTATAAAGGAGTCACTAGCCCATGGGACTATTGAGCATTTGAAATATCCAAATTGAGATGTGCTGTAAGTGTAAGAGGCACACTCGATTTCAAAGACTTAATATGAAAAATCACATAAATTATCTCATTTGACCTTGTAATATTGATTAGATGTTGAAATGGCAATATTTTGGCTATATTGGGTGAAGTAAAATACATTATTAAAATTAACTGCACATAGTTCTTTTTGTTTTTTAAATACAGCTACTAGAAAATTTAAAAGAGCATATGTAGTCCACATTTTATGGCTTGTATTATATTTCTATTGCACACTCTGTCTTAGTGTATCAGATGAGATAGGATACAATAAAACATTAGATTGTATAGATACAGCGTAGGTTCTTGGCCTTTTGCCTTCAAACCCATTCCTTGTCCTGTTCTCACTCTGCTCTGTATCATAAGGGGGCCACTTCCTGCCATATTGTGTTTCCCAAGTTTCTATGACATCTGGCTTTTGCTTGGATTTGGCCAATGGGAAGCAGTGTTGGGAAGACGGAGGGTGGGAGGAAAGGAGAAACCTACGCTCCTTTGTCTGTGCTTTGGGCCGTATTAGGACAGGTGCTGCCTCACCCGCACTCTCCAGGTCCTGCTAGGCCCCTCATGGCACCAGTTCCCGACCACATGGATGGTTACCTGGACCCTGGGCTCTGAGAACAGTGCCTCAGCCTCACTTTCCCATGCTTGGCTTCTCACCTTCTGTGTCACAAGTTCCCTCTGTTTCTCTTTTCCTGGTTGGACACTGACTGATACAAAACCTAAATGAAAGGAGAAAGCAGTCAGGGCTGGAGGAGATGACAAAATGCAAAATGAGGGTCTGACAGCTGGAAGAACCTCCGATGTGATCTGTGGATCTTTCAGACTAAAAACGAGGAGCTTAATTAAGGGAAGGGGAGATGGAGGGGCTGAGCCTGGGGAAGGCTGAAACATGGGATTGTGGGGTCTGTTCAGAAAATAAGGAATAAACCACCTGATGGGATAGAGTTGCTGTTGTTGTTTTACAAATAAGCTTTTCATTCTGGAATACTTTGGGCATCTACTATTTACAAAAAAAGTTGCCAAGATAATAGAGTTCTTGTAGACCCTGTCACACAGCTTCATCTAATATTAGCACCTTACCAACGAGGGTGCCTTGAAAGTTTTATTTTAGATGTGGTTGATAAGTTCTATTAATAGAAGCAAATTACAGAGGATCTCTATTAGATTTTAAATTTTAGAATTTATACAAGTTTTGGATATCTATGTCTAGTCTTTTCATTATATAAGAGAAAAAACCCAAGGCTGAGAGAGCTCAGTGACATCCATTCATTCAGTAAATATGAATTACAATTGAGTACTGGACTAACATGGTAAGCTAAATGTCACTTGGTTTATTTGTAAAAGAGGTGAGAATAGGGTTAAATGCTTCTTCTTTGCAATCAGAGATTATTCTGTCAGCCATTATGTTATTCTTGGGGCAGATGGACTAATCTGACAACAGGGAACCACAGCTGGAGTTTTGTGCATGACAGTTCTCAGGACCTGGGTCAGTGCAGGTGTCTTCTTTGGGGATGTGTTGGGAATGAGCCCAAACACAATGACTAAAAACAATGCACATGGAAATGTATGTGGAATGACAGCTGACACTTGGGAATGTGGAATGACATTCCAATGCACATGGAAATGTACCTGGAATGACACGTACATTGCACATGGAATGTACGTGGAATGACAACTGCCCCACATTTTCTCAGAGCAGCAGATCTCAACCTTGACTGCCCATTGGAACCACCTGGGGAGCTTGAAAATGCCTGTACCTAGGCCCCAGCTTTGCACCATTGGCCTTGTAATTGGTATTTTAAAAAATCTCCCCAGCTATTTTTAATAGGTGGCCAGGGTTGAGAACCAGACCAGAATGCTACGGCAGCTCTAGAAGCCGATACCTTGTGGCTTCACAATTCCCCCAGCTGTCGGGGAGCTGACAGCTAACCCAAGTGTCAGCTGTCATTCCACGTACATTTCCATGTGCATTGTTTTTAGTCAGGAGTCCTCCTAAGACTGGTCTCCCTAACTTTCTCAGAATCATTCAAGTTCCCATCTGGGAACTTCTCATTTGGTTGTATCACTGTTAACATTTAACTGAGTATCAACCCTTAACTGTGGTCCATTATTTCCATCTTTGTTCATCTAATCACCTGGCCTCGGTTGGATGCTCAGAGCTGTTAGGATTCAGAAACATGTCAACATTTTGGATGTTGTCTTTGCCACCTCCAGCTCTTTATTTGTGCCGTCTGTGCCCCAGATCCGCACGTGTCCAAAGCTCCTGTCACATTGTGGCCTCTCTTCTCTCTTGCCTATATAAAAAGTTAATTGATAATTTCTTTTATGCTAAGTTCCCAATCCTATACTCAGAGAACTTGGAAAAAACTAAAAGACTATATTTGTACTTATTTTTTAGTAAAGTGAAGGAGAGTGCTTGAATTTTGGTGGAGTATTGGCTTTGCTCATCTCATACCTCTTCTCCTTCTCAGAAGTTGAGAGACTTAGGAAGGTTTCCCATGTATGTCAATTCCTGTTTCTTTTTATTGGCATTCACGGTTCTCATGTATATGTGACTGTCCATGTGTGTGTGCATGCATGCACGTGTGTGCACATGTTCTGGTCTATAATATACGGCACCTGTAAATGCTCATAGATGTTATGGAAATGATGGAAGGGCTGTGCCAATCTCACAAACACAGAGCACGCATTATTCTAAGACTTTGGCTTTCCAAATGGGAACCTGTAAAAACAGCTGATAGATTTATGTTCATGCATTAAACAGGCCACCCCGCCCTGGTGTAGAATCAGGGTGACAACTGAATACATCGCTGTTCCCGGCAGCTACTGGGTGCACTCATTACCCAGTGGAAAATGGGCCAGGCTTGTTCATTAGAACTCCCTCTCCTAAGGAGAGCCATTTACACGCTGTCTCATTTAAAACAAACAAACCAACCCCACAGAGATTTAAGAGAAACCAGAAAGACCTTTTCCTTTATAGCCTCTGGAAGGCGGCACACAGTACTTCTGTCTGCCTGTGTCTGAGCTGTCGTGGGTGAAGGATCACCGGCCACCTGCTCAGAAGAAGGAATGGCTTCCTGCAGGAGGAGGGATTACCTGTCGGCATTAATTAGAAAGAAGTAAAAGCTGGTGAATGTTTGGGGGAGAAAGTACTGTAATTTGCACGCACAGCATACTGATTGTCACCCATGTCACCGCAAGGGAACAAATGGACTGATTCCTATGAAGGTAACATGCAGGTCAAGGCCCTGCAGATGAGCTACCCCCCAGACACCTGGAGAGCAATGACTCAGGCTCCATGGTAAAGGAGCTCATTGTGAGACTGTGGGGTGTCCATGGGGACAGGGAAGGGAAAGGTTATGTTCTGGACTTCACTGCCTGCAGCTGTGCTCTCTTATATTCTGACACTGTAGAACTTCAGAGGGAAGTGGCCTTGAGAATCCAAGGATGGCTCCTCGTCCTGCCCCCCGTCCTCCTGCCTCCCACTTCACCACTGTTCTGGACTTGCACCTTCTTTCTCTGCTCCTTTGGCTCTTGTTTGGGCTTCCTTCTTCCCACTGGGGCCTTCCTTGCTCTGATAAGCCACTGGGACAGTGCCTTCTGCTTTGAGATTCTCTCAGATACAACAAATTTTCTCTCTCTCTCTCTCTCTCTCTCTGGCATATTCCACCAGCCCAGGCTAAATGCAGGTAAAAGAACCCTGGGGCTCACTAATGCAGGAGCCTCCTGGCCCGTGTAGGTTTCAAAGACACTCCAGGTGGGTCCAAGCTCTGAGTGAGCAGGGACTCAGGACACCTGTGAGTCATTCCCAGCCACCTCAATGAGAACCCCCATCCTTATTCTTGGGCAGAGGACACGGTTCATCGTTGGCTTCACCCTTGCATTCTCCTCCCTCTTATGCCATTTTTAGTGGTTAGTTTCTTATCGCGATTTACAAATTCTTTTCATCTTTGTCTGTTGGCTTGTTGGATGGGCCCACCAGCTGAAGGAAGGAGGCAACAAGGATGTGACCTGAAGACTTAAGCAAAGGAGAATTGACACCTACCCGCAACCCCCAGTCACCTCTGTAATGGGCCTTTCAGTTCCCTGGAAGCTGGGATTTTTAAAAATGCCCTAATTAAATACCCTGGGGATTCCTGCAACACAAAAATTTATCTGTTGGCCCTGGCCAGGTAGCTCGGTTGGTTAGAATGTCATCCTGATACGCCAAGGTTGCGGGTTTGATCCCCAATCAGGGTACATACAAGAATCAACCAACGAATGCATATGTGGAACAACAACAAATCGATGCTTCTCTCTCTCTCTCCCTCCCTTTCCTCTCTCTCTAAAATCAATTAATTAAAAAAATTTTTTTAACTCTATTTGTCAATACAAGAGGGTTTTAATCCTACTCAACAGTATAGAAGGGTTACCTTCTCCCTGACCCCTGGCCAGGACACTAAGGACTCCTGCTTCAGGGCCAATTTGGCTACATTTCTGGAATATACTCTCTATCCCCAAGTGAAAAACTCCTCCAGCAATGGATTCTTGATGATCACTTTGACAGGCCTTCACCTGCCAAAATCCCGTGTGCGGCTGATTTTCCCTCCTCCCATCAGCCTTTCAAAGTTTGCACCGCACTATTTTAAGCTCACATTGTTAGAAGCAAGGCAAACTAAACTTCTGAGATTTCTGGGCTTTGTGTGGCTATGAGCTTCTCAGAGGCGTTTGCTGAGCTTCTGTTCACGGCTGAGGCCAGAGGATACTGCGGGAGACAGGGGGATGGGCCCCAGCTCTGCCCAGGGCAGCAGAAAGAATACCAGCAGGAGGGTTAGAAGATATGGGTTCTCAGGTGGCTCTGTCCAACCCCGCGGCCACCATGTGACTGCTGAGCGCCTGCAGCAGGGCCAGTCTGGATTGAGATATGCCGGAAGGGTAAGCTACCTACAGGCTTTCAAACACTTGGAACAACAAAAAAGGATATAAAAATACTTGATAAATTTTTATTGACTACACATTGACATGAAAATGTTAATTTCATCTATATATTTTTACTTTTTTAATGTGGCTACTAGAAACAGTTAAATTCCACACATGGCTTGCATTATATGTCTATGGGTCAGCACGGCCCCAGACGAACCTGTACAGCTTTCCTACCTGGTAAAATTAGGGGCGTTACAAACCACCTCTGACCGTCAGTATCTTCCTTGTGTGTGCTACAGCCTTCAAAGTTCACTGTCTTTTTGACATTTTAAAAATGATTCCCTGGTATCATCGATGAATGTTAAAGAATTTTGTGTACAAAATATCTTGTCTTGTGGGTCATATGGGGGCATGTAGGCACTGGAAAGTTAGGAAAAGCACAGCCATCCTTCAAGTAACCAATGCTGGGGTTGAAGATATAAGACACGGGCGCACAAGAACAATTGCTGATGATACAAAGTCAGAGGTGCTGACTAGCCAGATAGTTTGTCTCACCATATGGGATGTGTAAGGCTCTCATAGGTCCAGAGCACTTCAAACTGGGAGACTATTTCTAGCGGGGAGTACAGTGAGGCCCAAACAAAGACAAACCTATTGTTTTTCATCCTCCCACATTATGATAATAAGGGGGACAACAATGAGTGGGTGGAGGTGAGTCAAATGTGCTTTTAGTAACAGAAAGTGCCTTTGAGTCATTATCTTTCCCTCTAAGGATATTTTTCTGACCCCCCAGCCCCCATTAAGATGGGAAAACTTGGCTAATGCTACCCATTGCTCAGAAGCTCAGCCATTTCCTCCAAACCTCCAAGCGTGGGGAGTTGTGGACGGACAATGTGAACCTCTCCGAGGCGGTTGGGGGATTACATTAAAACACTCTGGCAGCAAAGGACAATAAAGGTAGGAGATATCTTTCACTCTTCCAGGAGAGGGAGCAAGGAGTGGTTGAATATCACTCCCTGACACTGGGTAGCTTCCCAATTTGCTCTGTGACCTCCACCCCCACTGCAGGGACAAATGCCCCCTCAGCAAATGTGACTGTAGCATTTCATGAAGTCGCGTAGGCGTTGTGGTGATGAATCAATTGAACTGTCATACTATTCTGGGTTCCTTTAGGGGAAAAATAAAAAAAGAAAACCTTTGGAGAAAACCACGAACTGGCCAACGTCCTCTCTCTCCTTCAAAGTTATCCTCCCAACTAATTCAGGAAATAGCATCTCAGAGGTTCATATCTTGGTGTGTGTGGTGTTTTTAAATCCTTTCTAAATGGTTAAGAAGGCAATTCTTTTCAGTCATTTGCTTTGTGCAGCCCTCCCCTTTCCTGGCAGAGACAGTGTATGCACTCTATTAGAGCATTTTTTTTTCTACATATAATGGCACCAATTAAATTACCTTGCAGCCCGACCTTAATCTGGCAGGAATGATTATTCCATGAAACAGTTAGGGCTCTAATTGACATGAAGTGCCTGCAAAATATGTCTTTTGCAGCAACCCCTGTCAAAGTCACATTGATATGCTAATCCCTATAGCTGGCAGAATCACTTCATAAAGAGAGACATTGAAAATTGAATTATTTCAATTTCAGTACCTAGGAATCTAGTGATCTGTCTGTATATGTAACTAAGTAGGTGCAATGCTTTATACGGGTAAACAGCTGTACTAGGGCGTTGCCATGGAAACTGCTTGACTCATGGCAGTTGTGTTAGTGATGAAGTCATTAGCAGTGTGAAATGTACTTTGAGGTTGTCAAGTGTAACACTCCAGGAATATTTCAAAGGTATTAGTAGAGCCTTTTCATTTACATAATTTAGGCCTTTACACATGATCTCATTATGGTGCAAGAAAGGAGTGGGTTGTAGGGGCAATTGTACCCAGACCAGATGAATCTTCGTTATACCATTCAATTGTTATTCCAGCTCCTGAAATAGAATCCCCCAAATACATCTTATGAGAAATTGATAACTCTCTCAGATCAATGACTTTGAGAAACCCTCTTGGTGGTGGGACAGGCTAGATTACCCTAGAAAACATTGCAGATATTGGGATGGTTTCTCTTCAGATGCATCAGTTATTTTTCTTCTGATGTTTTATTAACCCTATAAATTAGGAACTAAAACTTGAAAGTCAGAAGATTTATATCCAAGTGAATATCGCCCTCTTTCATGTACATTCCCAGTGGGTCCTTAATGATCCCAATGATGATGTGGTGTGCAGTACTAGTGGATTTCCAGTTTGAAAATTACTCTCCAAGTCAAATTACAAACTCTGTTGTTTGGCTTCCCAAAATATGACTCAACTTCCTCCTGGCACTCCAGAGTCAGTTCTGAATGATTTCTGACTGTTTCACAAAATTAGATTACCTTGAATCCTGGCTCTGAACACTGTTCCAAAAGGAGAATTCTAAACATATTTTAAACAGCGATTACATTATTAGAGTAAACAGACAGCTTCCCACGGGGAACTTTTTTGACATGCAAAGCACTGAGATGCATGAGCTTAGGTGTATGAGTTTATAGCGACATCTCAATTTGTAGTTCAGTATTCTAATTTGTTTCATTCATCCATCCATTCATTCATGTTTTCATTCATCAGATATTTATTGAGTATCTATCAAGCACATCAGGAAGTGCTCTAGGTGGTGGGGATAAAGTTATACCCATAATAGACACAGCCCCTGCCTTCATGAAGTTTAATCTAACGGGGAAGACATATTTCTAAATATGGCTCTCTGGAGAAGTGCCATTTGATTTGAGACTAAAGGGAGGCAAATGAAGTAGGGAAGAGGAAGAGGAGGTGCAGTTCACAGAGGAGGAGACAATACATGTAAGACACTGGGACCAGAGGAGTTGGCTGTGATTAAAGGATTTAAAGAGAGGGAGTGATCAAGGAGTGGGTTCACCCTGGGCTTCACCTTTGGTAGGAAAAATCTATGTCATCTGAAAAGGGTCATTGTGTTTACCATATCCAGGTGGGTGGTGACTTATCAAAGAATGCCATCCACAGGGGATTATTAGCATCTTCACATTTTTCAGAAATTGAAATGCTTGTCAAATTTTCAAATAGCTATACAGTTTGATTCCTGCTTTTCTCATATATATATGGTGAGTCGTCAGCAGGTATTAGACATTTAGTCAATGAAGTAACTTCCAGGCTATGCCATAGTGTCTACTCTAATTTATTTTTCTTTCCTTGGCTTCTAAATACAGTTATTTTCTAATCAAATTTCCCTGTACTTCGTGTATCCTTTGTCAATGTGAGCCGTGAATTGATATTAGTACTATTAATATTAGTGTCCCTGTTGCTGTTCCAATTTTAAGATGTTTAAGGGCAAGACCAAGGTGTTATTTGTTTTGCATCCCTCTCAATTATTTATTAGAACTCTGCTCCATGGATATTATAGAAATTTCTGGAAGAAATGTATGAAAGGTAACTAATATGTGTCATGGCATAGCCTGACCCGGTAACATTCCTAAGTGCCTACTAAGCTAAGCTGTTTTCCACAGAGAAATTTTGCAGATGTTAATGAGAGTAACTTAAAAATGATTTCCATGGTCAAAATAGACTTGAGTCCACAATATCATACATTCGTGAAGACACGCATTGCATATGGAAATTGTATAAGGCTGGAATCCTGCTTTAAACATCAAGCATGGCCTGACCTGTGATGGCGCAGTGGATAAAGCGTCGACCTGGAATGCTGACTGAGGTCGCGGGTTCAAAACCTGCACTTGTCTGGTCAAGGCACGTGTGGGAGTTGATGCTTCCTGCTCCTCCCCCCTTTCTCTCTCTCTCTCTCTCTCCTCTCTAAAATGAATAAATAAAAATTAAAAAAATAAAATAAACATCAAGCATGACCTTGTTTAACTCTAAATTCCCAAGTTCTGTTGATTATGAATGAACCTCCTTCCACTCTCCATGCCATTTTTGGCCAAAGAGACCTAAGCATCTATGAAGTGCAATTTGGGGAACCCAATTCTATGTTAAGGCTTTTATAAAATACTTGAAATATACTTTTTTTTTAAGTTTATGAAAGCATACAACATTCTTTAGGTCAAATGAGTTCTTAAAGAACTGAAACTTACCCATTTATTCCATTGCCCATTGGTCAAACATTCACTGATTACCTGCAATGAATGGTAGTGTACCAGGAACTCATAGTTCAAGGGAAGCAGCTGCTAAGAAATCCTGCTCTTGCAGAGCAGTGTGGTAAGTGATGATGGAGCCTGTCCCACGGCCAGTCTTGTCACCAAAGTATAAGCTCCTCCCAATCTATTTTGACCCAATGGTAGATTATGATATATGCCAATGGCCAATTGTTTTTCTACTAGATTCTTCATTGTCCATTCACTTCAGCATCCCCTTTAAATGTTCCTCAATATAAGCCTTTAAAGCATATTTTTTTGAGGGTAGGGAACTACCCCTGGGAAGAGCAGTTACTCACAGCCCTCCAAGTCCCTTGATGCTCCACTCACTGCAGTAGCGGCGATTGCCACCATGATAGGCATTATTACGGGTTATCATGCAGCTCCGCGAAAACACCATCAAGAAGCTGTCCATTCTCTTCACAGCCCATAGCTTTCTACATCTGAAAAGAAGAACGAGGAAAGAGCCCGTTAGAAACATTTTCCTGGATGTGTTTCCTTAGAAAAAGTCAGAGTCACTGCAGGATAAGAATCAGCACATTTCTCGGAAGCAATCCCAATCCTTTCCATCAGTCCTCCCAGTGAGGCATGTCATGTTCTGTCCATTTTTACAGGTCTTATCTCTCTGCCGCCTGCCTTTTTGCCTTGATAACTGATTTCTTCACCATCAATCGTGCTGGCTGTGGGAACTATCAGAAGGACCACAGAAGTGGGTGAAATGCCTGGTTTACACTTTTACCCTCTGGTGTCTTTTGTCACAGCAGCACTTTGTTAGATCCTGATTTTCACTACAAAACCATGGGCTGCTGAGTTCTTCTCTGTGCCCATTTGCAGACTAGGACTAGGAACTGACACTGACCTCAAGGGGCTGTTACAAGCATAAATAAGAAACCAGAAGGAAGACACGTGTGTGTTTGGGG
The DNA here is from genome assembly GCF_036850995.1 of Saccopteryx leptura. Taxonomy (NCBI): domain Eukaryota; kingdom Metazoa; phylum Chordata; class Mammalia; order Chiroptera; family Emballonuridae; genus Saccopteryx; species Saccopteryx leptura. Next base: position 23,809,295 of record NC_089513.1, on the reverse strand, counting down.
GTTCTCTAAGTTCGTGCTCAAAGGTTGTAAGCTATGTTTTTTTTTTAATTTTTTTATTTATTTATTTTTATTTTATTTATTCATTTTAGAGAAGAGAGAGAGAGGGAGAGAGAGAGAGACAGAGAGAGAGGAGAGAGAGATGGGGGGGGGAGCTGGAAGCATCAACTCCCATATGTGCCTTGACCAGGCAAGCCCAGGGTTTTGAACTGGCGACCTCAGCATTTCCAGGTCGACGCTTTATCCACTGTGCCACCACAGGTCAGGCCAGCTATGTTTTTTTTTTTTAACTTTTTTTTATGCCTTAGCACTCTTTATCACAGACAGGTTTGGAATTAATTTTTGAGCTCTTACCTTCTATTTGAATTAGACAAGTCTTTAATGAGCAGTAGATATAATTCAGCAAATATTTGTTAACTACCCATGATGTGCACAGCTTTGCACCAGGCTCTGGGGAAATAAAGGTAAATAAGATAGTATCCTGCCTCTTAAGGGAAGCCCCATAGAGAAAAGGACCAAGAGGTCACTATGTGTCCAGTCCTGTGGTAGATCCTGGCATGGGGTGAGATAGGGACAAATGTGGGAAAAACAATCCTCGTCTTCCAAGGATCCTATAACTTTGGATCCATACTTTGTACGCAGATAGTTAAGTTGGAATAAAACTAGATGAGTAATTGACAAAAGTATTTCTGTGACATTAAATACAAAAGTGAGAGGTGAAGATAGCATCTGTCACCCAGGGTTAGTTTGGGACATCAGGATTAGCTATACCAGTGACTGTGTCCTTCCAGAGGGCCACCTCAAACTGCATGCAGGACCAGGGCATCAACCTACCCTCTGGACTTCTGCTGTTGGGTCCCTCAATTACACGCAACCGTATTCCCCACTAGGCAGCTCTGACCAGCTCTCCAGGCCCATTGATAGAAGTTGATGTTCTCTAGGCCCTCTTTCCGGGGGGGCGGGGAGAGGGAGCATTGTTTCTGTAAGGGGTGGTCTCCATTTCCCCAGCTTGGGGCGAAATGTAAGACAACTTCTTTTCTGAACGTATTTTTCCCAGGGTAACCATCATAAAAGTGTTCGTCTCTGTTGGCTGAGATATTTTTCTCCTTTTCAAATATCCTATTGTTCTTTTCATGTTTATTGTTTCCTTTATGCCTCTTTGATAGCTTCTTTTTGAGGCCTTGTAAGATATTTTGATACGGAGTAAGGAAGGCAGATGTGAGACCCTCTATTATTCTGCCTCTTATTTTGATTTAAAGTTACACGCTCCCTACGGAAGGAAACAATAAAAATACAGCACTGGAGGAAGGGAAGAATGTGGGAAGCTGAATAGGAACCTGTTTCATTGGAGAACAAAAGAAGGATATTGGGCATAACAATCAATGCAGGAGATCACGAGTGACATTTGGATGGTCTGTTAACTCTATAATAATTGCCTTGTTTGAAGACTGTATTTCTTGACGGCATAGCAACTATTGAAAGATGGTCTAACATTGTGGTTCCTCTCGATCTGTTGTCTAATTCAGTGTAATCACCATCTTTTATGTATTAATTACAGCTGAGATTTGCAATCGAGATGAACGGAAGAGCTGACATCAAATCAGGCCAGATTTGATTAGCATTCTTTGACAAGATTCTTATCTGAGATGGCGTTTTGGCTCTCGCATCCTCTGAGGACAAATGTGGATGAGAGGTTTTGTTGGTAACCGGGAGCAGGGAAGTACATCAGGCCAGGATGCTCCATGTGGAAGTTAGCCATCGTGGAAGAGACAGCAGGGTTCAAGGAAGGCTTCGTTCTAATTTCCTGCTAGCTATGGATTTAGGACAGGTCGTTGAACTTCCCTGAGTCTCTGTTAGTCAATCTGATTGTCGTGTTTAAGGTCCAGGTTAGCTGTTTTTGTGAACAGAAGGCATTCCATCCATGGGATTGACTGAATGGCCCAGCTACCCGGCTGCCCAACATGGGCATAGCCTTGAAGCAGAGAGTTTACAACCCCATTTAGGACACAGATAAAATGTGACAAGCCACTCATTCAAAAGGTCAAAAGAAGTTCACTTTAAAGACAAAGAGGCATTTTATACTCCAGCCCTGTGTCTCCATTTTAAAAGTAAGTGGGAAAAATCCTTCAAAGATGAATTTACTTCATCAAGCCACAGTTGGAGCCATGAGAAAAGCCTATAATCATAACATAATATCTTCTGATTATTTATTACTTTTCACCGGACACACACATCATTTCTTTCAGTCTTCACATCATCCTCTGTAAAGTAGCGAGAGCGATCATTTCAGATTTAGGAAAATGTGCTCTGGACCCATCTGTCTGAGGAGACATCCCTGTAATTAGTGGAACAGCCCTGAGAGAGCAGGTCATCCCGGGCCATGCTCGTGCAGTTACTTAGAGGAAAAGCTCATCAAACACCCATTTATTTAAAGTGGTTTGTTTGTTTTGTTTTCCCCTTGATGTAGATATGACAGCGTAGCATGCAAAAATGTACTGCAAGCCCAGGTCATTCCTTTCCAAGGACAGTATCAAGAAGGACAAGTGGAGTGTTCAGACCTGTACACCCTCAACTGCTCCAATCATTTCAAAACAGAATTTCCTTCTCCTGAGGTCCCTTAAGCGCTTTTTATTCCCCAGCCCTTGCCTCTTGTAGCTTCTTTTTTCTTCCTCTTGTTTAGATAGTACATCTGATCAAAGACCATCTGTCTGCGGGCTTTCAACAGAGGTTAGCACGTGTCAGAATATGATTAATGTTTGATTGTATATTAACATCATTTTAATTATGAAAACTGAAATTTTAATGAAAATACCCAATTTAAATCTCTCCCAAAGTCAATTTCCTGCATGGTTCTCTGGGAGAGAAGGAAGGGGAATTCTCTGACCTAATTCAATAGGAAGATTGGGAGATCTTATACCCCCAGAGACCAGGTTTCTTTGCTTCTCGGTATGACAATGACATCTTTCTCATTCTCAACTAAGAAACAATTCTCCAAGTCTCTGTGTTATTAAAGACACAAAGTCTGGAGCTGAGTTGTTTGACCCCATTGGTTGAAGAGCCCTGTTTAGCCAGGAAAAAAAACGCAGAGTAACTGATAAAGCATCTCACAAGCCTTCTGGCTAAAAGGTAGTTTTGTTTTGCAAATCAAATTCTTTGACACATTAGAAATTCAGTAAGTGATAAGGCAATCAGCCTGGGTTCTGAATGAAAGATGTTTGTGGCCTGACCTGTGGTGGTGCAGTGGATAAAGCATCGACCCTGGAAATGCTGAGGTCGCCGGTTCAAAACCCTGGGCTTGCCTGGTCAAGGCACATATGGGAGTTGATGCTTCCAGCTCCTCCCTCCCTTCTCTCTCTCTGTCTCTCCTCTCTGTCTCTCCCTCTCCTCTCTAAAAAATGAATAAATAAATAATAAATAAAAAAATTAAAATTTAAAAAAAAAAAAAAAAAAAGAAAGATGTTTGTGGGAGCTAGCCCATCTCCTAATACATAACCCTGTGGGGTACATTAAAGCACGACTGGCACTGCTGTGACATTGAGCTGCCACCAGTAAAGAGAATCCCTTTCTCGTAGAGAGTTTCCAACATTCTATACAAGTGTCTAGAGTTCTATGTAAAAGCAGGGAACTAGGAAGCAGTGCTCTGTATACCAGGTCGACTATCGTCTTCTTGGGGTCTTGGCAATTATTATGATATAGATTAGAGTCCAGGAGAAGCTAGAAGCATTCAGGCACACACACACACACACACTCACACTCACACTCACACTCACACACACCCTGCTTTAAAATGTAGCTGAGGAAAAAGTTAATAGCACGAAGGTCTTCTCGACTGCCCCTTCTTGTCTCAAGTCCTGGCTTATAGAGTCGGTTTCTGATACTCGTATCTTTGGACTATCTTTGGTGGTTGTCCCAGTGGGTGCTAATGCTTGAGGCTGGCATTCAGATGTGTAGGGAATGACTCTGTTTTTAATAATTTCTAGTTATTTGGCTGATAACTCATAGTAGTTGTTTCTTATATGTGCCTTGACGAGGCAAGCCCAGGGTTTCGAACCAGCGACCTCATCATTCCAATTCGACGCTCAATGTACTGCACCACCGCAGGTCTGGCATACCTGATCCTTCCAAGGTGTGTGGCCTCCTGACATCTCTAGGGACAGAGACTTCTCTTTTGTTGTTGTTGTTATTATCCATTCTTTTGTTTTACCAAGCCCTAGGTTAGGATCTTTTTTCTTTAGTCAGCAAAGACTCAGCTTTTGCTACCAAAAGAAAAATGATATTTATTGCAAACTTCTATGCTCAGCCGAGTACAAGCCACATGGAGAATCCAAGATACTTTAGATATTCATGAAACACATGTGGATAGTGAGGAGACAGGGCATGTGCGTGGAGGTTGTTAACAAAAATAGAAAGCTGTAGGTGATCATGGTCAATGAAAGTCAATTAACTTGCCAAATAAACTTCCAGAATCATTTCTCAGAAAGGTCCTTCCTATAGAAGTCAGCACTGAGTAACCACAGATAAAAGCTGTTTGGGGATTTGTCTCTATTTTTAAGCTTTTTCCAAAAAGGGACAAGCAGGACTGAGCTTAGGGAGAGCTGAAATGAGGTATTCTAAGTGACTGAAGGAAGCTCTAAGGTCTTGGCAACTATGCCATTCTCACCTTAACATTTAGATTAAGGCTTTGGAACTCACAGTGCAAACCCTAGAGGGAAGGTGGTCTGTGTGTCAGGAGGAGATGGTCATTCTTTAAGCAATGAATGGAAGCTCTGTAGCTGGTGTTGGGGACAAGAGAGGACAAGATTCTGAGCATGAAGAGAAGACAAGCCTCACTATGCAGTGCGGCCCCTGGACCCCCGAGCCGTAGACAGCACAGGGGATATGCTCCCAGGACAGGATTCACCCACTACAGGGGAAGACTCAGAGGCCTACAGAGTTCAAGAGCCATCTCTGAGTAAAGGTCCCTGCTCCCTGTTTCACCTAGAAACACAGGTTAACTCTACATTAGCATGTAGAGAATATCTAACATGGATCAAATGAGAGTTAGAGAATACATGCATGATTTCTTGCCTTTGGGATGTCCATAAGAGACTGTTTGAGAGCAGAAACCACCCCATGGGACTTATTCCACCAATAGCGCTCTTGGTCAAATGCAAAGTGAGTGCTTCCAATGTGACCTGTGACAGGGGTTGGGAAAGGGGCTGATGGGCTTGAGATGGAAGTGGCCCTGGGAAGAGATGCAGCTTGTTCAAATAGAGAGAGCTAATAGGGAGGGGGCACCAAAGCATTTGAAAAGCAGCATCAAGGTCTAGGTGAATGGTAGGAAAGAGCATGGCTGCTGGGGAGACAGGATATGGAGCTCAGTGAACATGTGTTTTAAGGAAGAAGCCAAAGGTCCCCAGCTGTCTTTTAGGGGCCCCAAAGGGTGAGTCAAGCCAGTAAACTGCTGAATATCATTACCACTTTCCAGCTGAAGGTGCCCTTTGAAGGTCACAGAATTTCAAAATATTAACCTTGAGCTGCACTTGGGTGTCATCTAGTCTGACCTCCACCCTTGGTAGCAGTCTCCACCCCAGGATTCCAAACAGATTCTACTTGAATTCTTCCAGTGACTAGAACACACTGCTTCCCAAGGCTCGTGTTTCTTCCTGGATGAGTTTCATTATTAGAACACGCTCCCCCATGATTGTCTGATGCTCTGTCTTCTTATGTTCTCTCTCCCGCCTCCATCACAGTCCTCTCCTGCCAACCTGTGCATTACTCCGGACCCACCTGACCCCACCACTCACCACACTCCCACCCACTACTCGAAAGTTAGAATTCTAAATTAGGCCTGTTTCTTTGCCTGAGTCACCAGCTTAGGGCTTCTTATTATGTTAATTGCTGTATGAAGCAGAGATGATTTTTTTTTTTTCTGCCAGATTTCTCCTCGGCCTTATTATTGTTCGGAAACCATAAAACCGAACACTGTATTTTTATGACTCCAAAATGACCTTCAGAATTCCAGACACAGCTAACTCCTGCTTAGCTATAATATTTTGGCTCATTAATTTCAGAGAAGATATTCCGATTTATAATTTTATTAAGTTTCTGAGGATTTTTTAATACTGTGTTTCTAAATATGATGAACTTCTCACTACCAGATTTTAATTAGGGAGCATATTAAATCCTCACTTAATGCCCGCAGTAATGCATATTTAATATCCAATAACATTTGATCAGGATTCTTTCAGTGAGGCGAGGACTGGGGCACACAGGGTCCTCGGTTCTCACTGACCAGTAGAGCAAACATACTGGCCTCTTCATCTCCCCTTGCCTAGTTGAGTTGAGTCCATTACAAGCTATTGGTCAGGAACAACTAACACTCTCATTATAAGCTTCTCCACTGGAGTGAGCAGGGAGTGTTCTCTGCCACTGAGTATGCAAGAGGCACAGCACATGAGGGAACTTTTAAAACTATGTGCCTTAAAGGTACCCCCCCCTTTTCATCTCTAATCCATTTCTTCGTGCGTAGAGATAACATGCATCAGTGCAGGTGTCCACAACCTTTGTTCTGTACAGGGCCAAGTAGTAAATGTTTTAGGCAATGCATTCATAAGGTCTCCATCCCAGCTGCTTGATTCCGCCCTTGTAGCAGAAGAGTCACTGCAGATGATACATACTGGATGGGTGTGGCTGTATTTTAATAAAACTTATTTAGGGATGCGAACCCTGTATTTCATATCATTTTCACATGGCAAGAAATACTATTGTTAATTTTCGCATCCATTTAAAAGTGTAAAAGCTATTCTTAACTCATGATTTGGCCAATGGCCGTAGTTTGCAACCTCTGCTTGAGGGGAAAGAATCCAGAACTGAGGTCCAAAGACCTGGTACCTCAGTCCAGTTCTGCCACTATGTCACCAGGAAGTCACAGGAAAGCCCCTGCACTCGCTTGTGAACCAATTCCTTTATTTGTAAAATAAAGGGTTGGACTTGATGATAGCTAAAATCTTAATCTAAGAATGAGTGATTCCAGCCCTGGCCAGGAAGCTCAATTGTTTAGAACATTGTCCTGATATGCCAAGGTTGTGGGTTCAATCCCTGGTCAGGGCATATACAGAAATCAACCAATAAATGTATAAATAAGTGGAACAATAAATTAATGGTTTTTTTCTCTTTGTCTCCAAATTAATAAAATATTTGAAAAAGAATGAATGAGTTCTTTTTAGAATAACTTGCTCAGGTCCTCTCTCTAACATCCTCAGAACCATCTGTTTTCATCCCCCTCTCGCTTCTTAAAGCAATCCCTTTCCTCTATCACAAAACTAGAGAGAGGACAAAGGCAGCCAGGTCATCAAGAGTGTCTGAGTGATGAGACAGGAGCATCATTCTGGCCTTGGTTGTAATAGGAAAGATTTCTCCCTCCTTCATTCTCTTGAGAGCTTCAGAAACTTCATTCAGAAAACCCATCCAGGGAGGACTCACTAGTGGGAGTAGCCCATAGAAATCAGGAGCAAACAGCTTGGCTGTGGAATGGAGAGCATGCTTCTCCTTCCAGGGGCTTGCCCTCAGCTACACTCAGCCACCAAAGGGGGCTGGACTTCCTCCAGCCTCTCATGTTGGCTCTCATCCCTCCGACATCCAGGCTTGTCTCTTCATACCCTTCTGCCTCCTGTAGAAACCCACCCTCAGGATAAGGATGTAAGTTAGTCATTCACAATGAAATGAGAGCAATTGTTGAAAACTTGTGACGCTGGAGAAAGCTGGAGGAATTAGGCTTTGATCATTGCAGGGGCCAACACTTACTAAATCCTTACTATCTGCTAAGCTCTGTGTGTATAGTTGCACACACGCACGTGTGTGTTTGTGGGTGGATGGGTCTGTGTCACCCATCTAAAATTTCCATTATGCAGATAAAAGTAATCAAGACTTAAAGAATCATAGTAACTTGCCCAAGGTCGGCACCTATTAAGTGGCAGAACTGGGAATTGAACCCAAGCTTTAAAGCTGCCATTCTTACATTACACTGTCTCTGCAATAGTGAGATTTGAAGGATCAGTAAGTGGAAAAAGAAACGTGTTTGGAAGAGCTTGCCCGAACCGCCATATCATATGTACTGAGTAGCTGACACTGGTCTTGTCTCAGTGTGAGGTTGTGCTCCAGTCACAAGCTTGTCTGCCTTCATTCACGATTCGCTCAGAGGGAGGGTGTTTGCCTGGAATCTGGGAGATGGAGTTCCTTAAAGCTGTTGGTTCTGCCTCCCCCACTTCCTTTCAGGTGGCCTCGCCATCCCTTGCAGGATGATTTCATTCCAATGCCAAATAATAACTTCATTACAAAAATAATTGGTTAACCAAAGCTAATATTTACCATTTATACTCAGAATTTTCTTGCTCCTTGTTCTGAACATAGCAAAAACATCACACTTTAAAATGCCACCCAGGCCATCTGTTGTTTCCTATCAGCCCTTGACGTCATTTGAATGGCTTGGTTATTTTAAGGTTTCCATAATTGTGGTCGCGACAAGAAGGCATTTCAGAGTGTTGGGACCGCTGCACATTTGCAGGAGATGCAGAAGTCATCTACTTCTTCATTTCCTTCTCCAAGTCCTTTTTTTTTTTTTTCTGACAGAGCTGAGCCTAAGTTTGGAGAATCCTGGTCTAGTGGTTGAGAGATATGTTTACTAGGAAGTTCTTTTCTCTACATGTCAGTGAATTTCTCCTGTCTGAAACATCTGCCCACGTGCCCAGATTCCACCCACTGGACCAACACAGAATAAGGTGCTTGACATGAGTGGATGTTCCAAAATCTTAAAACCCTGCTCCTGTCACTTTGGAGGCTTCTCTATACCATGGTGAACATCCCGAACTCCTTCTAAGCCCCTGATCTGATTTGGCATTGATTCTGCTCATTTTCCTAATCTTTGTCCCCCTGTTAGACTCCAGGGCTCCTCTTAATGTGGGTGAGCATAATTCTCAGAAGTGCTTTAAGACCATTATCTCACGTAATCTTTATAACCACCTGTGATAGGGAGAATGTTATGATTCCCATTGCACAGATGGGAAAACTGATACCAAGGGAGGATGAAATGATGCATATTCATTATCAATCTCTGACTTCTTTACGGTGCAGTGAAGAGAAGCTTCTTGCCCATTGCTCTTCTCTCTGCAGCCCAGTACCTGTTTATGGCATACCACCTTGTAATGAAGGAGCTCATAGCATTTGTTGCTGTCTTACTTTTATACCTTTTGCTCATTTTCAAGTGAAACACTTCAAATATACTAAAAAGGTATTTATTTCAATACCTAATGAACAATATCTAAAGAATGCCCTATAATAATAAATGGATATTTTATTTATTTGCCCATTCTATTGTTGATGAATATTTAGGCTCTTTTCTACTTTTGCTATTGCAACAATGCTTTATCATACATAGCCCATGTGGTCAAAGAGATGTGCCCTGCTGACCTGCGGTGACAACAAGGCACAGATTACCTTGGCAAGGATATGAAGACTTGCTAGCCAGGGAGAGCCAGGTAGATCATGAAAGCCAAGACAGGTTGGCTAGTGCAGGGAGGTCCAATGGACAGAGCGTCAGCGGCTCTACCAGAGCAGTTGCACTGAGTGGGTGTGTAGATACACAGCACAGGGAAGGCAGTGGCATTGCTCTTGGCACTGCATGCTGGCTTAGAGAGCCTGGGAGCAAGGCTATTGACTAGATCCGGAGGCTAACCTGTGAATCCACAGGTGGGGCCTGCCCAGATTTCTGCTGTGTGCCTGCCAGCTTCAGACACTTGGGAGGCACTGAGGTCCTTGCCTCAAATTAGCCATCTAATCAGAGAGTGAGAATAAGGCAAGTAAGAGGGGAATTCTCAGCTTTTAAAACACATATATTCAAAAGTAGAAGTAAAACTACAGTAGCAGGTACATGGTGGGCAGCAGCAGCATCAGATTTGAAGCAGAGTCAGAGCCAGTGGTGGGGAGCCTTGAATGCCGAGCAAAGGGACGGGAGTATCATCCAGGTAGAGTGCCAGCATGCTCTACAGCACTTGTTCTGTTCTAGGCATTCAACACTCTAAGTACTTTATCTGATTTAATCCTCTCAGTTACCCTATCAGGCAGGTATGCTTCTATTCCCATTTTATAGATGAGGTTACTAGGCACAGTGAGGTTAGGAGACTTGCTCAAAATCTTCCAGCTACTACGTGGCAGAGCTACGCTTCGGACCTAGGCAGGGTGGCTGCAGGGTCTGGGCTCCCAATCACTAGGCTATATTTCCATCTATACATCTGGGGTTCCTAAGTAGGTTAGTTAAAAGACTCACCACTTTTCTTTTTAAAAATCCCAAGTACCTGGACGTACCATTGGGCATTCGGATTCCGTGCATTGAGATACTGAACAGCTTCCTGGGTAATTCTGATGTGCACACACCTACCTGGTTGACAGTCACTGCTGTTAGCCACTGGATTCATGTGGGTTTCTGTTAAGCCCAACAGCAGCAGCAAAGTTGAGTGTTAGAGCAAGGAAGTGTCACAAGCGAAGCAATATCGCAGGACGAATGATCTGGCAGTTGTGCTGCAGGGACAAGGGAAGCCCACAGATCTGAAGTGGGGAGAGAGTGACAGACTGTTCAGAGACCACGTCATGGGGCAGGAGGGGCTGCACCCTTGATGTCAGAGACCAGCTCAGACTGGCTAAAAAGAGTTGTGCGTACCTGCAAGCTGGGAAGGCTTGCAGAGTAACAAAGTCCTCGTGTTGCTGAGTCCACCATCATTGTTAACATATGAGCTGTGGCTCCCATTCCCACTCCCTCACTTACAAGCTGTGTGACTATGGACAAGTTACTTAACCACTCTGTGCATTGCTTGGTTTGTTTATAAAACAAAAATAATAATGGTACCTCTCTCCTTGGGTGATTAATACACATATGGTTCATAGGGCAATGTTTGGTTCACAATATGTGCTCAATAAATGCTAACTCATTTTTTTTAGTAGGAGAGAGAAATTTGGTATGTGAACAATGTGGGAGAAAATAAACTAAGATTTACAGATTTTGGCGTTAGATGCAACAAGATCTCTGATCTTACTATAAGCTACCTTCAGACTAAAATTAAAAAAAAAAATACACCAAAACTCTGCTTTTTTCAAAATGACAGCAGTTTTGTTTTCAATGAAAATGATGCTAATTACTGGGTATTGACCCAAGATGAATTTCTCTTTGATGAACTACATACTGCTCTTCAGAAAACCTAGCCAAATCATCTCAAATACCAGGAAGTGTGGGGTAATGCAGCAAATTGGGGGAAAATGTGTATCAGAAAAAATTATTGCTACAAAAATATTTTCAGTAAGTTTGTTCCCTTCATAAATAGTGTGAATGGAATGCCTCAGCAATCAGCTGAAAGCCCGATCTTCTTTGCTGTGGGCTAATTGCTCGTCTGGTTAGTGCAGAATTTAATTTGTGCTATTGTGCAGGCAAGGCTGAGAGCGTGAAATAAACAATGTGTGTTAATTTCACGTTTTCCAGTCTACTTAGCCAGAGACACTTAGGCTCCTCTCCCGGACTCAGCCCACCCCCTTCCAGCTTCTTGTCCTGGAGCCTGCAGGCTGCAGGGGGGTGAGATACTTGCTGACGCCAGGTGTGGGGTTCTTGCTTCAAGACCAAAGGCTCCAGAAAACCAGTTGACCTCAGTAGGGATGCTGACCAAGGCCACACCAGGGTTCCCTCCACACCTTCTCCCCATGCCCAGGGCTGGTGCTGAGATCCTTCTTCCAAGACAAATGGGCACCTGCTGGTGATAGGCCACTGGCTTTGTGCTCTCAGGTTCAAGGCTAGCCCTGGCCTCCCAGAGAGAAGCTTTCACTGGGGCCCACAGAGCTACTTCGTTGGATATATTCACACTGTATGGATTAATTTGCTAAGCTGAGGGGATTCTTTTCTGTTGAGGGCAGCAGAGGTAGCTTTATGAAGATGCAGAGGAGATGCCCAGTTTCAGGATGGTGCTTGAGGGAGTCTGGGATAGCCTCCCACCCCCCGGCCTCCCTCCCTGCTCCACTCCGGGAATCGAAGGAGTCAGCCCTAGAACCTTGGCACAGACGCTGACCAAGGACACACAGCTGTTTGACCTCTCTTCTCTATGGCTGAAGGCCCCAAAGCCCAAGAGAAGGGATTGTCAGGGTCAGAGAGGCAATTAGTATCCTGACTAGGTAAAAACTCAAGGGTCCCCCTGCCCCCCCCCCCATTGCCCTTCCAGGATGCTTTGTGACACACCATTTCCCATCAGCTCTTTCAAGTGAACCAAATTAACTTGATAGCTGACTTATGAGCAAGGGCCCTGGAGTCAGGTTGCCCGAGTTCAAATCCGGGTTCTATTGTAGTTAGGTAACACTACACAAGCTACTGGTGCGGGAGAACAAGTTTCAAAATGTTAAAATGAGTATCAAACTAGTTCATACATGAAAGTGCTTAGAGCAGTGCCTTACAGCATGGGAGTGCTCAGTTAATGTTGGCTGCCATTAGTGTTATTATTTGGGATATTCTAAACTTCCAACCTGTTCTTATTGTAAGAATGTGTCGTGTGTGATCAGATATTCCTGTCCTCGCAGAAAGAAGTGAAAGGTCTGTTCCCTCACCTTCACTTTCCCATCTGTCCTGATTTTATTATTAAAAGTCAAAATGGGAATTCCAGTATTTGGAAGTGTCTGAGGTCTGCTCTTAGCTGAGAGAAGAGCAGGAGAACTAAGTCATTGACACAAATCGCTGTAAGGACAGGAAGCTTGCTTGATTTATCTCTGTCTCCCCAGTGATCAGCGCAGGCCTGACACATAGTACATCTTGAATGTGTGCTGAACCACCAGGGAGTCCAATGGGAGGGATAAGACAGGGTTTTCGAGGCTAGAAAGGCAAAAGAACCAAGTGGGGAGAAAAAGTCTCCTTATCCTTTAGGCCTTCCTGGAGTATGGGGATAACTGGTATTTCTTTCCAGGAAAAGGCAAGGTCAGTCTTACTATCAAAGTGTCTGGTAGGGCCGCCTCGCCCTGGACTAAGAGACACTGCTGTGTGCAGGCTCAGTGGGGCTCCATAAATATCATTAGGCCCCTGCCTTTGACTGGCTGCAAAACCGAACACTGAAGATACAAAGACTGTGCCAGTCCTCGGGGAGGCCACAGTCCCCACAAGTAGGGATCTTAGCCATATCATGGAACTTGACAGGGAAACAACATCCTATAGTTTATAAAGCATTGTGCTGACCATTCCTACCCTATAGCTAAGGACACTAGGATAATGAGGAATTTAGGCATTTGCTCAAGGTCAAACAGATGGGATGTGATCTCAGGTCTCTGAGCTTGAGGCCCCTTCCTCTTTCCATGGCACTGATCTATCCCTCCTTGAAATACTGACAGACCTGCCCCACTGACTGTTGGCAATGGTAAAAAGCACATTTTATGATAGTACAAGGTAGAGCTGTGTAAACTAAAATTAAAAGAACAAAAATGTTTCCACAATGTCGTGACTGTGGCCTGGGAGCCTAGAGAAAATTAATACTATCCAAAATGCAGCTGAAAGTTACGGTGCACCAACTGCATGTAAGACCCTGGGCTAGAGCTATGGGAGGGCCTCAGAGATGAGTAAGTACCTGCCCCTGCCTTCTGGTGCATCACAAACTGCAGGAGAAGGTAAATGAGTATCCACAGAAGAAAACCTCATGTTCACATGTGGTGGATCCTATCTGAACTGTATAGACTGGGTGGGGCTTAGAATTTGGGAGGAGGCGAGTCTCTACAAAGGCACGGCTAGATTTAAGCATGCAAACAGAACACCAGGTAAAGGAGGACCCCAAGAAGCACACTGCTTGCCGACTGACACTAAGAAACTGTATTTATTTGGTGCAGGGAAAGCTTGTGGGAGCAGGGGAACTCACAGGGGCCTCAGGGAGGAAGAATTTGAATTGTTGAAGGAGTAGGACCAGGGATTCCAACCAGGAAGAATGTCAAAATCAAAGGCACCAGAAAATGTAGGACAGCATCAAATCTGTCCCTAGTTGTGGTCTAATTGGAAAGATCTTCTGGCTCTGATGACAAACAGACTTTGACATTCAAAGATGGTTGTTAAGGGCTTCGCGCAGCAGGAGCAAAGGGAGAATGGAAGGGGAGATTAGAATGAATACACTGCCAGGGGACTTTTCTCTGTGACTCCCTTTGTCTGGCTAGCACTCACAGAGTAGACAATGGACACAGGTTGAAACTTATGGGACAAGTTGAACAATAAACTGGGAATTTTCCTGGCTTGGTGGGACCCGAGAAATCCCCCTCCCTAATCATATCTTCCTTGCTTAAACCGATCCCATGGTTCTATTGTACATGATAACTCCTAGGTTGGGGCTTGGGAGTTCTCTGAAGACTGGTGCATTGGTAGTAAGGAGGGGAGAGGAAATGCCCTGGGCTTCTCTGGTGGCTGCACTTCTGTCTGTAGTCCTGCTTCTATGATGTTATCCACAGCTTCCCTTCGAGCCTGGCCTCTTGCTTTGTTCATTTCCTCCTTTAGAAAGTGGTCGGGGCATCTGAACCACATGGCCAACAGGACTCGAGATTCCTCCTCCTAAACAGGGAGCCCTGAGCTATCAGAGCCCCCACCTGGAGAGCTTTGCTTTTGTTTACCTCCCCCTCCCCTGCCTCTGCAGGAGCTAGGACCTGGGAAGACTGTAAATTGTATACATTATTTCCTTTTTGATTAGGTGAATAAATAACTTGATTGAGACACGCCTCTTTGTAGGGAGATGCTGGCAGGCTTCCAGGAGTGGGAGGCAGCTGGCTGTGCGCAGAGAGGAGGTGGCAACAAAGGCACAAGGGACAGACACATTGTGGGCAGGCTTGGGATCCTGCCTGGCCCTAGAGAGGACTGGCCAGAAACACTTAGGGAAAGCGGTTTGCTCCTTCCCTGTCTCTGAGAGTGAAGGTTTAGGTTTGGGCTTTCTTTCCAAGCCTGGGGATGCCTGTCCTAGCCCGCTGCGCACCTGAGGCACAAGCTTCAGATGGGAAGAATGGGCACAGACTCAGGAAGACTAATGATTGTGCTACCCAAGCGAGCTGGTCCATGGGAAAATTCTCCACACACGGGTATCATTTTAAGAAAGGCCTTTAGACCCTGCACAACATCTCCCTATGTGCAGGGGATGGGGACAGTGGTGTGTGGAATGCATTCGCTCGTCTTTGATCCACGCTTCTCTGTGGCCTTCTAAATTTAAAGTGTGAATCTAAGCTAGGATTCTCTAGTCTTCCCCAACGATGACACCCTGCTGGCCACCTCCACAGCCTCAAAATGACCCTGCCCCAGCTGAGAGCTATGACAAGCCCTGGTCCTAATGACATGTGAAACTCTAAGTAATTCAGATACCGGCCCCGCCCCAAGTGCTAGACTGGAGTCACTACCCTGACGACAGGGGAGGTAGCAGCTCAAAGAATGCCAAGATTGAATGCATCTAAACTAGGACTCTTGGGGCAGAACTGGGTTTCTTTCCTGGTTACTAGTCTATCAGTAGAGAGTTAAGTCATGGTAACTTCAGGAATCCCCGGTTGGAAAATCCTTAAGATGGAAAACAAATTAATCCAATTTCTGTCATTAGAGTCTTATTTGGTTAGAGAACAGTGGATGACTACCCTTTAGACATAGCCTGCAGGGCCCAAGAAGGTAGATGAGGGCCTAAAACAACTTGCTGTTTATGGAGCCCATGTGAGCCCAGGAGAGCACGGGGTCCTTCATGCATGTCTTTCCATTTAATCCTCAGGATTTGAACCCAGGTTTGTGTAGGACAGGGGTCCCCAAACTTTTTACACAGGGGGCCAGTTCACTGTCCCTCAGACCATTGGAGGGCTGGACTATAAAAAAACTATGAACAAATCCCTATGCACACTGCACATATCTTATTTTAAAGTAAAAAAACAAAACGGGAACAAATACAATATTTAAAATAAAGAACAAGTAAATTTAAATCAACAAACTGACAAGTATTTCAATGGGAACTATGCTCCTCTCACTGACCACCAATGAAAGAGGTGCCCCTTCCAGAAGTGCGGTGGGGGCCGGATAAATGGCCTCAGGGGGCCGCATGTGGCCCGCGGGTCATAGTTTGGGGACCCCTGGTGTAGGACAACCATTACACCCTTTCTACTATTCCAGCTGCCTCTGTATGAATGAGCCATTGACGAAATGAGACTGTTTGGAGGAAACGCCAGCCCTGACGCACCCTGCAAGAACTTCTCTGAGTATCAGGCTCCCAGGGGGGAGGCCAGTGCAAACCAGTAATGTCCCAGGTTTGGCTGTGGTCAACCTGCAGTCCGTGTCTTGCATTGCAACCCCATTCCTGTGCTCCTGGTCCGGGGAAGGTCCTCCATAGACTATGGGTATCACTTAGAACCAGTCAGCAAACTGGCTTCCAAAGAGACCCCTTGGAGTTCCAGGAAAGGCCAAATGCACAGCCAGATTCTGAGTTGCACGTGAGCGCATCAGGATGAGGAAGACGTCCAGGGGAGTCAAGACTCTGACTCTGAGGTGAAGTGTGTGGAGTGCATTGCTGTCTCTGTGAGCACTCTTCACTTCTGCAGGGGGGCTCCATGCTGGCTTCCACATGGGAGATGATGTCTTATTCTTATAATTCTATCCACCTTTGACCCTGACCTCCAGTCTCCCCATGGCTCCAGCTCTGTTTTATGACAATTGGCTCTAGGCATCTTCCTGTGCATGGTAAATTCCTTCCCATTCTTTGAGGTTCAGCTCCAAGATGGTCTTCTTGATATGTATCACCCTACACCTTCCTCTTCTGTGTTGTATAGGACAAGTGTCGCCCCACACCTGTGACAGTGTTGCTCACCCTGATGTGCACACCTGCCATCTCCTCCACACAGGAGTCCTCTTGAAGGCAGCTACATTCCTGGCCTCTAACACAGTGTCTGGCATATAAGAGCTCTGGGGAAATTTCCCTGACCTCTCCTCCACTTTAGTTTTGATTTGTTATGCATTCTCTGTCCCCCCCACCTTACACATTCACACATGCGGCATGACAGAGACTGTCTGTTTATTTCTGTGCACTATCCATGACTGTCTTGTCCATCAGATGATTGCTAATGCCCTGCACCTAATTCTGAAACCAAGGAGGTACTCAGTAAATACATGTCAAATGAATGAACGAGTCAACCAGGGCTTCTGAAGGCCAGTTCTGTCGTAGAATTTGCTGAGGTCAGATGCCTTATTCCAGTAAATGCCTTGTTCTCTCAGTCCTGGCCCCCTCCAAAGCAGACTAGAACTGCAATTGCCCACAGTGCCAATATCAAACTGTGCTTCTATCATTGTGCTAGGTTAGTAGTTATAGATTAATAGCTTCAGTAGAATATACATATATATATTTTCAGAAGCTCTGAATTTTCTTCTTTGCTCTAGTACAAGTAGAACATCAGCAACTAACAGGGGTTTTCCTGTTATGCACAAAGAAAGAAGAGAAACATACTTTATTCTGGTGTAGATTTGATATCAGCAAAACCAGAAAATCTGTGTGTGATGTTTTAGAAAAGCTTTCTTCCCAGGAGTTAGGAGATCAGACTCCACTATTAAATTGCCATGAGACCTCGGGCAAGTCCACCCAAGTGGCCTAGTCCCCTAGTTTCTAGTGCTCATTTCCATGCACCTCCCCCTTTTTTCTAGTCTATTTTTTCTAGACTGCTTTTCTAGTCTGTTTGATAATTGTTGCAAAAATATTAAAAATGGCTTCCATCAGTACCACCTTTTAAACATTTATTAAATTTATTTCTGTGTTCCATCTCTTATACCCTGGACTTGTGAGTAAGTAGGGTACTGAAATTATTCTGAATTGGAGTTTGGACTAGAGATGATCTCTAATACTTGGCATAGCTTTCAATGCTTGAAAGTTTTGTGTTCAAAGATTCGTGTCTTTTGACCCTTGTAGGACACCTTCTCCAAGGTAGGGCCATAAAGCCCAGTCACATGAGTCACAGAACACAAACTCATTCACATGGGAAGTTAAGAAAGAAAACCCGAAGGGGCTTATTCTCCAGGACATGACACCGTGGTGAAGAAATTCCCCGCAATCTCAGTGGTCTGTGTTTTTTGGCAAAAGCCTCTTCCTACTTTCCTATCTGTCACAGACCAGGACTGTCAATTTCTTATAGTGCATCATGCTGACCTTGACCTATGGTCCAGTGACCTTGGCACCGGATCTTTTGAGCCTGGCAGAAATCATGGAAGGGACCAATGCTGGGTTGTTCTGGACTTTCAGTTGAGTCCCACTTATGGACCCAGGTCAAGTACTTTCAGCCCTGCTACCTCAATTGCCATCATAAGGTAGGAAAGGGAGGCTGGTTTGTTACACTATTTGAAATATAAGGCTTAAACAGGTGCAGTGGCTGGCCCAAGGAACCACCAAAATTCAGTGGTCAGGACACATGGCTATGCCACCCACTCACTGTCAGAGAAAGCTGCCTTCTTGTTCAAAAGTGTCTTGAACGTGGATTCAAAAGCATCTGCATGACGATTGCATCACCAGTGTTCATGGCTTGAACTGAGTAGAAATCATGTGATTTTATATGGCAAGAATTCTGGACAAGAAGACAGTGTGAACCAGGCTTCCAGCTGCAGCTCTAGTTAGAAAATTGCTTTTATGTTCTGGACCTCGGTTTTCTCAGTGTTTCATACAGAAGTAGTTCAGAGAAGCGGCTCTGACCATTCAATTTGAGGACCAATGACATCAAATCATCTGTGTCCATGTCTATCAAGCAGACCCCTAGGATCCTCCCATGACCTATGGGGTCAGAATATTTAGGGATGGACATGAAGATTAGCACTTCCAGTAAACTTGCTAGGTAAGACTGTGAAACATACTAATGTTAAATAGCCCCAGGACCAGATGATCTCTGAGCTTCCATCCTGAGGTATCATCTTGGGGTTTTTATGAATAAAATTACTGCAAGGTACACAGGGAACAATAGCTGGGAACCAAACTGCACTTTTAGCCTCTTGTTTTTTCATTCCCCACCTATGTGTGCCCGTTATGGGTGGAAAGTGGTTGCGTTTGAAAAAGCTAATGCATTCAGGGGTCAGGGGACACTGTGGTCTCAGACTCACCCCGCGATTCCCTCTGGACTGTTCTGGACCGTGAAGCTGGTAATGTGGGGTGAGAGGGGTAGAAAGCCTGAGGGAGAGAGCTAGTCCCTATAAACAGCAGCCCCGGAATTATCCTCCAGATCCCATACTATTGTAAAGAAAAGCTGACGCTGCAGAGTCCGGGGGGGGGGGGGGGGGGGGGGGCTGAGTGTCTGCAGAGCGCTAATCACCAAGGCAGGCGGGCTAAATGCAAAGGGAATGTTTTCACAAACAGCACCTGTACTGAGCGGTAATCTGCTATTTTTAGAACTGCTGCAAGAAAAGCAGAGGGACATTTGGAGAGACTCCCAGAGGGCACCAGGCAGGAAGAAGGTGGAGAGGTTTGGACATGTTCCCTCTGCTGGTTCTATAAAGCCTTGTCAATCGAGCCATTGAAAACCTGGCCAGGCTGACTTTTGTGGCATGTGTTTTGCGGTTAAAGATGACGTGGGGACGTGATGGTGAAGGAATAACATAGGATAAGCAATGCCATTCTAATCCATTTGTCATGTTTTTGATGGCAGCACGCATATTTAAAAGTTGAGATGACTTTAACTTCAGAAAAGTGAAGGGCAGTCTGTTTGTTCTCCAGGGCTTTTTCTAGAGCAGCTCTAAGTAGGAATAAATGGAAAATTCTTTTATCTCATTCATTTTATCCAGCTGCAAAAACATCCTCTTCATTGGGATTGTCATACCTTACATTCGTAGAATAAATTCTGTCATTTAACTCTAGACATATATTGGTTAGGTTAGGTTGGTTAGAACCTAGAGCTTGGAGATTATGGTCATTTGGAGAGACTATCAACTCAGAATATCAACTCTTATTTCCAAATAAGAAATAATCATAAACACTAAGTGTGGGCTTAAAAAACATTTTCAAGGGCAAGCCCCTTGACAAGAGACTAAAGACATCAACTCCATACAGAAAGATAGAATGAGATTTGTGTAATATGTTCTGACATGGGATTTCCTGTCAAAGCAAACACAATCGATCTGATAAATGGTACACGTTTGTTTGACCTTTTAGGTAAATGCATAACACTTCAGGTCAGAAAATGTCATTTTCTGATCTACCTCCTCCTCTTCTCTACTCGCAATTAGAAAATTCTCCTTTATGTCTCTCAGTTGCTCAAGGAATATTGGGTTGAACTATAATGAGATATCTGGTCCAATCTTCTCTTATTATGGATGAGCAAAGACTTTCCAGTTCATACTGTAGTTTGGCTTGAACCCTGGTTATTTGACCCCCATCCCATTGCTCTTTCTACTATATCAGAAAAACCTGAGGCTCCTACAGTAGAAAGCACCTTCAAAGTCATCCAACATTGCCAATTATTCTTAAGGCTTCAAAAGATCACACAGACATTTTTCTAATAATGGTTTTGAAGCACCAAATTGGGCAACAGAGTGAATGCCAAGTTGAGACAATTTTCTTTTGGTTCAGCTTAATATAAATACAAAACAAACAAATACTACCACCTGGCTGCATCTTAATGCATAGTGGTCTTGAGGACCTCACAAGAATTTGTGGACCTCACAAGACTATTTTTATAGGGTAAACAAATTGTGATGGGAACCCAGCTGTGATTTTGCTGCATAAAAGGATATATGTTCCTTAATGTATTCTAACTAACACAGACACTTTGAAACTGTTGGAAAAATAACCTCAGTAAATAGATTATTAGCAGAACTGCAAAATAACAAATTTTGATATTTTCCAATGTCTGTTCAACCTTCCAAGGATCTCCCTATTCCTTGAGTCAGAGGCCTCTCCCTAGAAGTCACCCTTTGTGTTAAATACCCACCAGCTGCCATATCCCCCTTACAGTACATATTTACCCAGGAAAATGTAATATGTTTGGGAAGGGCAAAGAGGATAGGAGAGGTGTCTTAGTCCATTTGAGTTGCTACAACAAGATACCACAGAGTTGATGGCTTGTGAATAACAGAAATGTATGTCTCACAGTTCTGGAGGCTGGGAAGTCCAAGATCAAGTCACTGGCAGATTAAGTGTCTGGTGAGAGCCTTCTTCATGGTTCATAGAAGGCCATCTTTTCTCTGTGGTCTCATTTGGTAGAAGGAACTCTCCCAGGTCTCTTTAATAATAAGGGCATAGATCCCATTCATGAGGGCACTGCCCTCATGACCTAATCATTTTCTGAAGAACCCCATCTAATACTCTCGTATTGGTGGTTAGGTTTCAACATATGAATTTGGGGAAGACACAAACATTCAGTTGATAGCTAGAAGGAAATGGAGGTTTAAGAAGTACAAATTCCTGAATCCAGCCATATTTTTCTCTCTCCTTCTGATTGCATTTGCTTCCATTTATGACTCTTTCAAATTCTGCTTTGTATTAGATTGAACTCTGGGAAATTGTCATTGGTATAGGTCAAAAACAGTCAAATATCAGCAATTTAATAAGATCCAACCTAATATCATTGAGTCTGTGTTCTGGGGATTGAGGGTGCCCCTACGGCATCCAGCTACTTCCTTCTTCAGAGAGAGGTTGCTATGCAGTCACCCAGATAAATTAAGGTTCTCATCTCAAAGGACTTGTTTGCCAAGACAGGTTCCGAACATCAGTATGTAGCCTGACCCCTCCCTGCCCTCACCCCCTCCCATCACTCAAAACACTTCGTGGTTCTTGGGCTTTTGTACTAATAGAAATCGGGAAGGAGCAGGTTTCTCTTTTCATTTTCATCGTTCTCAAGGATGTCAGTTGAACTACACTTAAGCACTCTATGTAAGATGCATGCTCTGGAGATTTCCAGTGTAATGGCAATGGGGAAGAGGGCAAAAGACAAAATATGAAAGAAACATGATCACTTGAAAGCACAAAAAAGTACTGTGCTTAGTAGGGGTGGAGGGGTATGGGCCCACCATTTAAATAGGACAAGGCTTCTTGGATGTAGGTATTGGTCCTTCCCTACCATACATCACTAGGAACATAATGGCTACCCAGCAAATATCCACTGAGTCAAAGTAAAACACTTTTTTTAAGGATTCTCTGTGGTGAAACCAATAATGGTGCTAGAATTTCCCTTCTCCTGGCATTTTTTGTACTTGCAAAGCCAGATTTGATCCAAATTTTCTCAATCTTTTCATTCTTCTCTGTACCAAAGCAACCTTCAGCAATATTTTAAAGTGAGATTCACATTCCTCCCCCAAGGAATCTAAAAGCAAAGGAAACAAGAAGTCAGGAATGTTAAAATAAACAGTCAACATTAAAAAAAAAAAAAAAAAAAAGGAAGAAGAATAGAAAAAAAGAGAAAGAAAGGAAAGGAGAGAAAAAGACATCAGGAAAGTTGGAGCCCTCTGAACTCCATCCTGGTCTCACCCCACAGTGTTAACCTCTCCCAGCTTTTGCAGGACATGGTCCAGCTTCCCCCCACCCCCCACCCCGTGCTGTTACCCTGTTCCAATAAACTCCAGCAAGTCTGGGAACAAAGACTGGCAGCAAATGAAATTCCCTGTCTGGACTGAGAATAGAATGCAATTAGCCAGGGAAGGTTGTGAAATTTGTTTTTAAACACAACGAATATTTTATCTCCTGACCCTCACCTCTGTGACATTCCCGTTCTAGACAGCCCTCCCCACCAAACCCCCCTTCACACAGGGTCTTTGCAAAGTAACACATGACCTTTAGATTGAGACATTCTCTGTTGCAATACGGTGGAATATGTTTCAACATGGTAACTTGAGATCTATTTACTAAACTGTTTGGCACATTCAGCACGTCCTGGGGGAATTGTTGGCGGGGACCCGCGGTGCATTTTTCACTCTTCCCTGATGCATTACCAGACATAAGGTCATCCCAGTCTAGCAGAGATGGGTGCTGCACAGGGCTCATTACCTCGCAGCAAGCCAGCCAGATGAGGCTGCGGGATGTTTTCTCTTCATCATTCAAGCTTGAAAGGAAACTGTCAGCCTCCACTTGCTCTTAAAACAATGAAAATTTAGGTGACAGCGCTCTCATTAGCTCAATGGAAATGAAGGTTTCCAGGCAAAAACTTCCCTCCTTTGTAACATACTAACCAACTCTACCTCAAGATCATTCTAGAAACCACGGCATGGGAATGTGTATCAGCTTCTAAAGGGGTAAGGGTGATGACAATAATGACACACACATTTTCAGTAAGACCAGAAAATGTTGGGACAGACACACAGCTTCTGATCTGAGAACAATGGATAGATGTTTTGATAGATCCAGTTTTCCAATTGTGCAGTGGGCACAGGTCCAAGGCTGTCCTCTTGACATACATAAATTCACAGTATTAGAAAACAAGCAAGGATGTTATTACACTGGCAAGTGCTCTCCCGAGGAGAAATGTAAGCAGAGGTGCCGAGTGTGGATTTTGTCCTGTAGCCTTATCGTTGCAGAATTTCTGATCTAAAAGGGTTTGGTTAATATTTGATGAACCACTTGGGTAATGCATAAAATTAGGGGAGCCCTAGTAATTGCTTACCTGTGTATAGCGCCATATTCAAGGACAGTGATTTTTAACCTTTTTCATCTGATGGCACAAACTGCTAAAATTCCGTGGCACACCAAAAATTGTGTTTTTTGCCAATCTAACAAAAGAAATCATTATAATTTTGACTCATTCACATAAGACAGCTATTGTTGTGTTGGCTGTTGTCATTTTTTTTATTTGACAATCTAAGGCAGGGGTAGTCAACCTTTTTATACCTACCGCTCACTTTTGTATCTCTGTTAGTAGTAAAATTTTCTAACTGCCCACTGGTTCCACAGTAATGGTGATTTATAAAGTAGGGAAGTAACTTTACTTTATAAAATTTATAAAGCAGAGTTACAGCAAGTAAAAGCATATAATAAAAATTACTTAGCAAGTACTTTATGTCGAATTTTCGCTAAGTTTGGCAGAATAAATCTTTATAAAATAACTTACTATATAGTTAAATCTATCTTTTTATTTATACTTTGGTTGCTCCGCTACCGCCCACCATGAAAGCTGGAACGCCCACTAGTGGGCGGTAGGTTGACTACCACTGCTCTTAGGGAAAAGAGGTCAGTGCCCCTGACTAATAATCAGGTACTGCATGCTTTGAAAATTCTTGGTTGTACACTGATCGAATATTGCTGTTTGGGGACACCCATATCATTATTTTCTCATTTCATCCTTGTAACAGCCATGCTTAATGGTCTTAGTAAGTATTCAGTCTGTTTTTTAGAAACTCTTAGAAATATTAGGACTAAAAGTCACCATAGTTATCATTTTGATCAGTAGATGCTAACTGGGGTGCCTATTGAGTCATCAGGGTAACTGTTTTCAAAACCAATGTGTGTGCCACCCTCTCAGCACCCCAAGTTTTTGCTACAGCCTCCCACCCCCAACACACACATACAGAGTCTGAGTCAGTAAGCGGCGATGAGCTCCCAGGCATAAATACTTTTTGGAACACTTGCCAAAGCAATCCTGGTGTTCAACCACTGCTCTAAACCAGCTCCCCATTGGCCCACTGGAGAAGCTGAGGATGGCAGTGGTGACATAACTGACCCAGATGCACACACAAGGGCACAGCCTGCGCTCTTTCCCAGACTGCCTAACACTTAGTAAGGTGACTTTTCTTTCACACTTTTCTACCGTCTTTCTGAATTAAATGGGGAGGGATGCTTAAATGGTGCTATTTGTTTTAAAACATTTTTTTTTGCCTCTAGCTAGCCAGAAGGAAAAGTGATACCAAACTATACCTGATGTGAGTGAAGTCCCAAGAACCACACTTTTCTATTAGAAGCGTTTTCACCCAACTGCATGTTCCTCATAGGTTTTGCTCCTCCTTTCCAAGATTTGACTTCAATCCTCATGAATAACGATTACTCTCTTTCCACTGGTGACACTTCATTTTGATTTTCTGCACCATTCCCAAATCACAGAAGCATTGCATTGCACACTGGGGTCTTATCATTAATAACCTAAAACACATGGGAACGCATCGATGACAAAGAGAAAGGAATCTCAGTGGCAAATGAGTTATGTTGGGAGAGATACAAAGTGTGTCTGCCCCTTTCTCTGCCCCTTTGTCAAAACCCTGTCACTCATCTCACCAGACCCCCTCAAGATCCCAGCCAGAAGGGGCTCTCTGGATTGCTCAGGGCCAAGGCCTTTCATTGGTCCCATTTTACTAGAGAACACGGTTACTGCACGACATGGTCACTGCACGAAAGGGTAGGTGCTTCCTGCGCCCAAGTGCCGAGAAAAGAAGTCAGACCTTTCTTCCAGGCATGCTGTTTCATGTTACAGTTTGGATAAGCAGAACTAAGGCAGGCTGTACAAACTGTCTACTCTCAATTCCTGGCCAGTGGGCAGAAGCCTCATTAGGACATTCCTGATGGTGGGTTACCCGCTCTTATTCTTAATGAAAGATGGTCTGTCCGAAAGGTCCTTGATTTGAATAAGGCTTTAAGCATCATAATTTTCTATTATTTAGTGATTCCACCTATGTGGCAGCCAAAGTGTAATTAATGTATTTCTTTACGTCCAAACATTATACATTTGTTTTTCTAGTCATGAGCATCTACAAACCCAGATCTTTGTTTTTATTCTGGTAAAATATACATAACATAAAATTTACTATTCTAACCACTTTTAGGTGTACAATTCAGCAGCATTAAGTACATTCA